>NC_087221.1:43564296-43571796 GCF_015104395.2 Macrobrachium nipponense
TACACTCACAGACACAGAAGACTGTGTGACGTCACAATCAGTCTTTCAACTTCACTGGAAGGTGAGGAAATAGAACAAACAAGATGTGTACACTAGAGAAGACGTACACTAGAGAAGACGTACACACTACAGAAAAAAATAATAATGATAATTATAATAATAATAATAAGAAGAAGAAGCTATTCATCATATGGCCCACAAAACGTTCCAGCTTCTAAAAGATTTCCATTGGGCCGTCCAGTCACGTGCAAAAACTTCCAGGCCAGCCTGGAAACATGAGGTTTCTGGAATTCCTGGAAGGACTGATATAAACTGATAGCATGAATAAAATTGCTCTCGCTCTCTCTTTTAAGAACTTGATCAAACTTTTATGGTTGCAGATATTTTGATAAATAAAAAAAGATAATCTTGAGAAAAAGAATTCGCATTTTTGATCCAGTAAGAGATCGCTTTTCCAGTTTATCTTTTAAATCACTTGATCTCTAATTAACCATCTTTCTTTTGTGCTCTCTCTCTCTCTGTAGACATTCTTCTTTCCCTTTCGCTCTCCCCACCCTCTCTCTCTCTCCTTCTAACTCTCTCTATCTATCTCTATCTCCCCTCTCTCTTTCTCTCCCACAGAGTGTATTCTCTCTCACAGTGAGCGAGACTGAGAGGCCACACACCAGTCCCATTGCTTCTGCACACGCCGAGTTCACCAGCCCTACTGACCTGTAGGTCTTGTTCTCCAGCGCTGGCACCTCTACTCTCTCTCTCGTTGGCACTCGCTTGCACGCACGCACGCACGCACGCACGCACGCACAGACATACGTACGCACGCACACACGTGGGATTCTCTCTCTCTCTCTCTCTCTCTCTCTCTCTCTCTCTCTCTCTCTCTCTCTGCTTTTTAATCTTTATCTCAGCGTATCTTCTTTCCTTACTTCATAACTCTCGCTCTCTGTTCGTAGCTGCTGGCGCTCTCTCTCTCTCTCTCTCTCTCTCTCTCTAACATACGTACGCACGCACACACGTGGAATTCTCTCTCTCTCTCTCTCTCTCTCTCTCTCTCTCTCTCTCTCTCTCTCCTGACTCCCATGGTACGCTGCAATTCTCTACACGTTTTTGGGAAAGCATGTGTTTGTGTTATCCCAAGAAACGTGTAACAAACATCATGCCTCATAAGGGAGACCGGATTTATTAATTTATTTGTTTATCTACATGCGTGGCTTCCCATATCTCCCGTCGCATGTTTGTGTACCTACATGTGTGGCTACTTTCCTCACTATCACATGTTTGTATTTCTACATGCGTAGCCCTCTTATCATACCATCAAATGTGTATATGTGTGTGTATAATATACATATATATATATATATATATATATATATATATATATCTCGATTAGTCTTTAGCATATGATGACTTGCAACATTTATTGTCTTCTAAATCTGCTTCATTTATTTATTTATTACTTTCCATCCTATTTTCCTATTTTTTAATATCTTTCCTCCCTTTTTACCCACCTCTCTCTCTCTCTCTCTTCTCTCTCCTCTCTCTCTCTCTCTCTCTCTCTCTCTCTCTTTATTATCATAATATGTATAAAAAAAATTCAATTTTCCTTCAGGTTTTCGTTATAGAATGTATGTTATCTGTGTGTATTTTTATTTACATAAACGTGTACTGATAGTGATAAAACATGCAATGGGGAATTACGTACGAGTAATTATCTTTTTAGTCATTCCTTTCTCTGACAGTTTTCTTGTTATTATTATTATTATTATTATTATTATTATTATTATTATTATTATTATTATTATTGTTATTATTATTGCTGTACCTGCTAATAACACCACTCTTATTGGAAAAGTAAATTAACTTTATCATCATGAATATTTACTAATATTACCATTTTACACTTAAAGTTATTTCTGTTGCGTTTGCAGGGTGTTAGAATTTATCATGGGACTATTAGTTATTTATGGCGTAATACGATGTGTATATATATATATATATATATATATATATATATAATATATATATGTATATATATATATATATATATATATATATATATATATATATATCTATATATATATATATATATATATATATATATATATATATATATATATATATATATATATATATATGTGTATGTATATATATATATATATATATATATATATATATATATATATATATATATTATGTGTATATATATATATAATATATATATATATATATATATATATATATATATATATATATATATATATATATATATATATACTATATATATATATATATATATATATACTATATATATATATATATATATATATATATATATTTATTTATACATCGAGCTACAAATGTCCTTTAATATCTAATTCGCTCTACGTCAGAATTAAAATATTTTCATATATATATTTAACCGAAGGGGAATGTTTCGCCCGGGAGCCGACAATTCTCTTATCGCCAAAAAATTCCCCTTGGTTAAGCATATATGAAAATATATTAATTCCGAGGTAGAGCGAATTAGAGATTAAGGACATTTGTAGCTCGATATATGATAGGATAAAACCGTATGTATAAAACTCAACCCTTTTGTTTACTGTTTACGCTCCATCACTCGTATTCCAGCGAACAAAAAGCCTATATTCCTTGTCCTTCCTTGTTGACGCCTTGCTATAAAACTGGATGAAATAACATATATTCTCTCTCTATTGGAGGACACACGCTCGTATGGAAATAAAACATATATACAAAGAGTAGGGCTGTACATATACAAAGGAATAAATGTGACAAGTTAATAAAAATGTGCGTGTATTATATATACTATATATATATATATATATATATATATATATGTATATATATTATATATATATATATATATATATATATATATATATATATTATATATACTGAGTGAGCAGATACTACTGAAATCCGTAAGGTTTAGCCTTCGACGTGAGGGCACCATAACGCCGTATTATGATCGTATGCTCAATAACCCTAACTTCTAAACTTTTGGCCGTAACCCATATGTAAATGAGGGATTCTTCCCATAAAATGATATCCTGATATCCCTCAGATCTTAACCAAATGTTAGCTGGGGAGAGGAAGAACGAAATTGGGTGCAAGGGATTTTCGTGGGTCCTCTTCTCAAGAATTTTAAACTGATTATATCTAGATCCTCTTCTTTTCAGGTAGTGAAATTGGTAATTCTGTTATTGGTGATGGTAATGATTTTAATCAGTTAGTTTGAAATTAATAATAATAATAATAATAATAATAATAATAATAATAATAATAATAATAATAATAATAATAATAATAATAATAATTTGAGGCTTGAAATTTAGAAAAACTTCAGGCATGTAAATATATTTGCACCCCCTACATAACTGTGGATTTGTTTATCCAATAATAATAATAATAAATTGGATGCTGATGCTGATCGGTAATGATATTGGTAAGGTAATGATACAACAAAACAATGTAATAATAATAATAATAATACATGTCTCTACTGTTGTACTCATTTCAATGTTGAAATTAGTCTTCTTCTTCTCTCAGAGACCACTCAAAAAAATAAAAATGTCCTTAAGACCCATTTTAGTATTTCTCCTCTGAAGAATTACTGGTCCGGCCGTAAAATGGAATTAAGTGTCCATTATCCTCCCAATTCCCAGGACTACTTCTCAAGTCACCATAAAATTCAACTAACACTCGGCCAAGATTGACCAGAGGGCTCGTCCACTAAATGTTCGGGCTACGAACTTGTTTTGGGTTTTGCTGTTTTACAGTCGCGTCCGTATTAAAGGCGAGGACTTCGTCTTCGTTCTTTGCTTTCTGTTCTGATTTATCTCTTCGGTAGGTATTAAAATGAGGTCTTCTG
This sequence comes from Macrobrachium nipponense, assembly GCF_015104395.2. NCBI lineage: Eukaryota > Metazoa > Arthropoda > Malacostraca > Decapoda > Palaemonidae > Macrobrachium > Macrobrachium nipponense. Next base: position 43,568,183 of record NC_087221.1, read on the forward strand.
GTACAGATTAATGCTATTCGAGCAGCTGGCTAAAAGAGTACAACAGTTTATGTTAGAAGAGTAGAGGATACCAACCTTGTTTTGTGAAATATTGACGTGCGTAAGGATTTTCGAACGAGTCCACGGCACACTTTCGTATCCCAGACTACTTTCGCACATCATCCTGATCGTAGCGCAGGATTTTTATAACTTCATCACTGGGAAGGAACCATTTCCGTGATTTTCTCTTCCTCTTCGAAAACAGGAAATATTATTTTCCAGACCTCTTTTCCATATACGACGTTCCAGAAGCTTTTGACCGACGTTTTCTATATTCTTACTCCTCAAGCTTTTTCTCCATTATTCAAATAAATTGAGGAAAAGACGACAGAGTTAAGACTGGAAAAGTATACTATAAGATTTGCCCGTGAGGAAACTCTCCCGTAATAGCAGAGTAGATAGACTGGCTGACTCTTCCAGCCCTGGAAAACGATGTCTCTAGACTCTTCAGCGCAAAGATTTGATGTCTGTTCAGCCCAGAAAGAATTTCATTTTTACATAATAAGTGCAAGAAAGTACATGTTTTGAAGTGTATATATATATATATATATATATATATATATATATATATATATATATATATATATATATACTATATATATATATTATATATATTATATATATATATATATATATATATATATATATATATATATATATATACACACACACACACATTATATAAGCATGTGTGTATGTGTGTATTTGTTTTGGTGGGTAAGTGGGTGAGTAAGAGAATATGTTTACTACTATGAGATTCAGGGCCTCTGTAACACGGTTTTTTGGACTTTGCTCCTTATCAAAGCATCGGGTGTAGCTGAAAGTTGACAAATGTATATTTTACAACCACACACAAATTTTGTCAGCATTATCAATAACCTAAACCCGATCGTTTTAATCTTTATAGAGTAAAAATTATCTAGTCGACACCATGGCCAATGATTACGAGCCAAGAATCGAAAAACATTCATTACGTAAGCAATGTAAACACCTTTTGACGAAATGTTACACTGCCCATCCACCAGACAGAAACTCATTCACCTTGTTTCATCAGCTCTGAAACCCAAAGGTTTTATGAATGGCGGAACGATACATAGATGTGCGAGGGGTATCTGTGCTAGCGTAGTAATACTACTGAAGCAGTAGTGCCGCAGCAGTATAGCAGTAATATACATAAATTAAACGTTTAGGCCAACTGCTGGGATCCTTGAGGATCATTTAGCACTTCTTGCAACTACTCGAGAATTCGAGAAATGAGTTTTTATAGCCAGAAGTTAAATTTTCTAATCCAACAATACCCATGATAGCCTTCAGTGTTATCCTGAATTATAACGAGGCCAAAGTGGGTGGAGCCTCATGAAGTCATCATCCTGACGATAATTATTGGTGAAGGTTTAAAGCCAAAATACGGTACCGGCTATTTTTTTTCAGTAAATAGTTAGATAGCCAATAAATAAAAATTGCTTGACATTGGATATAGCAGTTATCAAATCAAGCTTGTCTACTATGTTTTTGAAAATTACCAACTATTCCCTACATCTTGTCAATCTGATTGTGACCTATAAAGTAGACAGTAATTTCTTAGGACACTTATTTTGGGAGTTAGACTAATAATAGAAGTGTTTTTGTATTTATTAACATATTTTGTTGGTTTGTTCATTATGACAATTATCAGTGGAGAGGTTTCAGAGTTCATAAAGCTTTGCTTGTATTTAAATTTGTATATCATTGTTGCCAGAGGTATAGCCTTCGTTACGTATAGCCAATCATCCATCGAGAAAGAGGGAAGAAATGCAGTCATAAGTTACGTAACGAGTGCGTTCGAAACCTTTTCTCTGAGTAAGTTGGCCCGTCTTCAAAAAAAAGTCACTTTTACATTATAAGTACCAAAATTTTCAACTTACGTAATGCAGAATACAGTCAAAAGTATGTGTAGATGTAATGTGTATTCTGAATAAGCGTTATATTTATGAAATGCATAGATAAAAAGTTATCGCGAAAAAACCGTGTTACAGAGGCCCTGAATCTCATAGTAAATTATAAGCGGTTGAATCTTTGTGAATAAAATCATATATGCCTAATTATTATTATTATTATTATTATTATTATTATATTATTATTATTATTATTATTATCATTATTATTCTTATTATTAATATAATATATATTTTTTTTTTTTTTTTTTTGCTCTATCACAGTCCTCCAATTCGACTGGGTGGTATTTATAGTGTGGGGTTCCGGGTTGCATCCTGCCTCCTTAGGAGTCCATCACTTTTCTTACTATGTGCGCCGTTTCTAGGACACACTCTTCTGCATGAGTCCTGGAGCTACTTCAGCCTCTAGTTTTTCTAGATTCCTTTTCAGGGATCTTGGGATCGTGCCTAGTGCTACCTATGTGATTATGGGTACAATTTCAACTGGCATATCCCATATTCTTCTTATTTCTATTTTCAGATCTTGATACTTGCTTCCATTTTTTTCCTTTTTTCCCTCTTTTCTTTCTTCTAAATCAAAAACTCTGGTGTCCCGCCATGGTATTGCACACATCAATGAGTGATACCTTTTTCTTCTTGATTTTGTCCAATTCAAACTTCAACGTTCTGGTCTATTTTTTGCAACGTATCCCCCACCCTATCTGTTCTGATACCCATAGTCCCCAGATGGATCTTTGCCTGATCGTTTTCTATCACTCCTTCAGGTTGGTGCTCGTACCACTTATTACTGCAAGGTAGCTGATGTTTCTTGCACAGGCTCCAGTGGAGGGCTTTTGCCACTGAATCATGCCTCTTTTTGTGCTGGTTCTGTGCAAGTGCCGGACATTCGCTTGCAATGTGGTTTATGGTTTCATTTTTCGTATTGCACTTCCTACATATGGGAGAGATGTTATTTCCATCTATCGTTCTTTGAACATATCTGGTTCTTGGGGCCTGATATTGTGCCGCTGTTATCATTCCTTTAGTTTCCTTCTTTAGCTCTCCCCTCTGTAGCCATTGCCATGTGTCTCATGTATTGTCCGTGCATTGGTTTGTTGTGCCAGTCATCTGTTCTGTTTGTCATTCTCCTGTCTCTGTATATTTCTGGGTCTTCGTCTACTTTTATTAGTCCTTCTTCCCAAGCACTCCTTAGCCACTCGTCTTCACTGGTTTTCAGATATTGCCCCAGTGCTCTGTTCTCGATGTTGACGCAGTCCTCTATACTTAGTAGTCCTCTCCGTCCTTCCTTTCGTGTTATGTATAGTCTGTCCGTATTTGCTCTTGGGTGTAGTGCTTTTTGTATTGTCATATGTTTCCTGGTTTTCTGATCTATGCTACGGAGTTCTGCCTTCGTCCATTCCACTATTCCTGCGCTGTATCTGATTACTGGCACTGCCCATGTGTTTATGGCTTTTATCATATTTCCGGCATTGAGTTTTGACTTGAGTATCGCCTTGAGTCTCTGCATATATTCTTTCCTGATCGTGTCCTTCATCTCTTGGTGTTTTATATCCCCTCCTTCCATTATTCCCAGGTATTTGTATCCAGTCTCATCTCTGTGTTTGATGTTGCTCCCATCTGGCAGCTTTATCCCTTCAGTTC
>NC_087221.1:43576796-43599296 GCF_015104395.2 Macrobrachium nipponense
AGCGGAGCGAGAAGTCCTTTAAAGAATCCTTTTGTCTTAGGGGCGGTGGCTCCTGCGTAGGATGTCACTGTGGCGTTCTGGTATCCTTTACAGTGTGTCGTCATTCGTGATGCTAGCTGCGGATGAGTGCCATTTCATTCTGAAGGGCAATTGTTAATCCTTGGGTTTAATTATAGCTTAGTTAGGAAGCTTATGAAACTGTCGATAAGTGCCACTTTTCTAAAGTGAATTCATTAATCGTAGGGTTTAATTCTGGTTTAGTTTCGACTCGTTTGAAAGTGCCAATAAGTGCCACTTTTTCTGAAGTGGAAATATTAGTCGTTAGCTTTGAGTCAGGTTTTTTTTTTTTTTTTTGAACGCTTTTGAAAGTGCCATTGAGTGCCACTTTTTAGAGAACAATTATTATTATTATTATTATTATTATTATTATTATTATTATTATTATTATTATTATTATTATTATTATTATGTTTCACGAATTCCTCCTATTTGAGGTTCTTATTTTGTTATTTATTGCTAGTAGAACTTCGTAATTACCAACATTAGTTGCAAATGAGTACAGAAAGCGTCAAAGGTACTATAGTCGTTAAGTTATTCTAACTCTCTCTCTCTCTCTCTCTCTCTCTCTCTCTCTCTCTCTCTCTCTCTCTCTCTCTGTGTAGACTATGCGTAAGATCTCTAAGAGTAGGCATTCTTTTGTTCATTTTTATTCTACACATTTTTGAGGATTTACTCAATTTTGAGGACTGGCGTTCTGAGCATTGATAAGGTCATTTCTATAAACATGCCGGAAGGTTAATGAATATATATTATGAACAATATCCTTTTAAATTCGGTCATGATAATACCTGCAAATCACCATCTATAACAATTTCTCTTTTTCCATCAGTGCCACGAAAACAATTGTGTTTTTTTTTTCTTTTGGTCAAATTACGGAGAAATTTAAACTTCGAAAAAAATGGATAAGACAAATAAAAAAAAAAGTGATAATCGTTGAATATTTTGATGCTCAAAGATACCGTCCATAATTTTCGGTAACCCTCCGGAAGTCCAAAACCCATTTTGGGTCAGGTCAAGAATAGAGGAACCGTGGGACGAAGATAAAAAAAAAATAAAGAATTTTTTTTTTAAATTGTACGTAGGATATTTTCACATTGTGGTAGGACCTCCAAATAAGGATCTCCAATAAGCCTTCGGGAGTGAACTATCCTTTCTTTTTTCTTGAGAAAAGTCGTAGGAATTTAGGACTCTCTCCTTACGGCGTCAGCAGCACCAGCAAAGGCAACAACCACGTGTTCAAGGATCCTAAGGAGTAGGAGGAGGAGGAGGAGGAGGAAGAGGAGGATGCGTAAGGAGGAGCTTCCAAGGAAGGATATTCCTCAGTCGTCGAATCCTTTAAGGAGTCCTGATACGACAATCTTTCTCCTATCCTTAGGGAGTCCTTCCCAATTCCTTTAGGAACCGTTTTTTTTTTTTTTTTTTAAGCTCCGTTAACGAAGGTGGAGAATTCTAGGAGGCTAGAGAGAGAAAGAGAGAGAGTGAGAGAGGGTAGGGGGGGGGGGAGGTAAAGGCTATGTGACGCACTGCAGTAGAGATCCCCCCACCCCCACCTGTCTCCCACTCACTCCCTCCCTCCTCTCTCTCTCTCTCTCTCTCTCTCTCTGTCTCTCTCTCTCTCACCGGTCCCAACCCCATGCGCCTGTGTGCTCGCTACTGATCAATAGCTAACCTAACAGCTACATACCCCCGCCCACACCACGCCCACGCCTCTGCCCACAGCCCACCATCCCCACCGCCCAACCCTACCCGCCCGACATCTCGCACTTAAGTCCCCCCCCCCCCCCCCCCACCGGGAAATCATCGAAGGCCTATGGGGTGGGCGTGTGGCGGGAAGGAAACCATCGATGGGCCTATAAGATGGAAAACGCCCTCTCCCGCGCTCACCCCTTGGCGAAAGGTAAACGGGAAAACTTCTCTCTCTCTCTCTCTCTCTCTCTCTCTCTTCTCTCTCTCTCTTCCTCTTCAAGGCTACATCCTCCTTTCAGTTAAGTTTATAGTCCCACAAATCCTACAGTCCTACCAAGTGATCCTTTCTCCGAATAAAAAAAAATAAATAAATCAATAAACCTATAGGCCTATGGTTAAAAGAAGTAGGCCTACTAGGCCTCTACATCGAAAGGTGCGAAATATAATCGTCTTTTTGCCTCACCTGTAATTATTGCTAATTTCCTTCCTTCTCTTACCTGTGATTATCAAAGATTATAATCTTACTACTGTCTCTTCCTAATCTTCTCTTAAAAGTCTTTATTTCCTCCTCTTTATCAATTGTTCATCGCCCGGTTTTTATTCCTTCTTTTACTAGTGTCCCAAAACTGCAAATAAAATGGTAATATCAGAGAGAGTCGAGAGTTTAAGATTAACTTCCGATATCTTCTTAACCAAATGTTATCTTAAATTTCTTTATTTACAGTTTTTATTTATTATGCATCGCCTGATCTTTATTCATTATTTCACTAGTGTCCCCATATTGCCAATGAACTGGTAATATAAGAGAGAATCGGGTTAGTTATTAGTCATTCTTCCACTAGTGTACACAAGCTATCCGAATTAAGGTAACTTAAAATGCTATGAAAAGCGATGTATTTATTTACTCTTAAATAAAAGTAAACCCCTCATTTATATGGGGCCACTTTTCCCCCACTTTTAATCCGGGGAGATCCCACTTAACAGTTTTGACGCTTGCCCTCATTTATAACTTTCCACTTATAATTTTCACTTATAATTTTCACTTATGACTTTCTACTTATAACTTTTAACTTACAACTTTCCACTTATGACTTTCCACATATAAATTTCCCACTTATAAATTTCCGCTTATAACTTTCTACTTGAAATTTTTCACTTATGATTTTCCACTTATAACTTTTAACTTAAAACTTTCCACTCATGATTTTCCACTTATGACTCGCCACTTATAAATTTCCCACTTTTAAATTTCCGCTTACAACTTTCTACTTACTATAACTATCCACTCATCGTTTTCCACTCAGGACTTTCCACTTATAATTTCTACATAATTTTTCACTTATGGTTTCCCACTTACTATAACTTTCCACATAATTATCCACTTATAACTTTCCTTATATTTAAGTATCTATCCACACACACACACACACTCATATATATATACATATATATATATATATATATATATATATATATATATATATATATATATATATATATATATATATATATATATATATATATATATATATATATATATATATATATATACATATATATGTGTATATATATATATATATATATATATAATATATATATATATATATATTTATATATAGTGTGGGTGTATGTATGTATGTATACATACATACATACATGCATAAACATCCCAAATGTATTTTCCGCATTTACGAACCTGCCTCCCAGTTCCGTCAGGGAAGACTTTCCCCTCATCAAACTTTCTTGACAAAACTTTCACCTTCCTCGGCTCGTATCCAGCCTATAAAATCTGGAAAAGTCTCCAATTATGGAGGAATTAACTCCTGATTACTTTCTCGACATCAGAGACATCAGAAGAAGAAGAAGAAGTTCGTTCACTTGTCCGGAAGGATCGCGTGAGATTGATCAAAAAGTTTAATTGAAAGTTCTAATTTAGAAGGCAGAAAATTGTAATATATATATATATATATATATATATATATATATATATATATATATATATATATATGTGTGTGTTGTGTGTGTATATACATGCTCTCTTTATAATGTTATAATGATTAGGGTTTACCATCGATATATATATATATATATATATATATATATATATATATATATATACAAATATATATATATTGATACATATATCTATATATTATATATAAATATATATATATATATATATATATAATATATATATATATATATATATATATAATATAGATATATATATATATATCGTATATATATATATGTATATGTATATTTATATCTTTTACATTTTTATATTTTCGATGGTATACCTTAATAATTATACAAAGAACAATTTCAAAGACTGAAATTAAAACATTTACACAATTGCAATAATTATAATTTTTTTTTTTTATAAAATGAGACGCCATTTCAGGAACTGAAAATATTCTTTTATATCTCCAAAAGAAAATAAATAAATAAAATGAGTCACATTTAATATTAAATGAAGCGTCATTTCAATAAACAAAATGAATTACCTATTATTTTTTACATTTATTACTTCATATAAAGACACGCGGCAGATTATTCATTCAAAATTCCCTCATTAAAACAGAAAGAAGAAGAAGATCGAATGTAAACAAAAGCTGATTATTTCCCGGTTATTGGGGACCGCCCCTTTTGGTTTTTTGTTGTTGGAGACGGCATGCTGTTTTCTCACTGTTATTGTTGCTGGCGGGATATATTGTAACGGCATTTTGCTGCTGCTGTTGATGATGCTCTTTTTCCCTGCTGTTTTTCCCTGCTGTGTAAATGCTGTGAAAGCGTGAGAGGGCCTGGTGTGTATAATACAGCAATTTGTCAAGGTTTTTTCTCTCTAAATTTTTTTTCTTTTTACTTTTTCCTTTTAATTCAAATTTTTCTCTCATTGTGGCATACTGGTGGTGCCTGGGCCTTATACATACGTATAGGTATATATGTATATATATATATATGTATATATATATATATATATATATATATATATATATATATATATATATATATATTGTAAAGGAATATTGATTTATTGAATGTAAAATTGCAGAAAAGGTTGAAAATTGATATTTGCATACAAAAAAAGTGTGTACACTAGACAACAGATGGCAGTAGCGCTTGGCGTAGGCGGTAGTCGCCAAGGATAATGTACCGAAACAATGATATTTGGTCCATGGATGTCTAGCGTGAGTCTGGTATATAAAGGCCCAAAACGACGATTTTCGTTGGAGCTGAAACAAACAAGTGATTATAATAGTGTATCAAGTTTTGAGGAATATATGGTAATGTATTGTTTATCCATTTGGACGTTTTCTTGTGTGATGTTACGTTGGTTGCCACTAACTTTTTGATGTTACAGTGAATTATATGTTGTGTTGATGTAAAGCTTTGTGACTTGGGTATTATACTGTAAAATGCAGTGATTAGTGAAGAATAGTCTCGATGACGTGCTGTATAGCGAGTCTGCTATTGTGTAAAGCGTCCGTAATTTGTTTAATGTTCTGTTTGTGACTTTAATTTCCTTACTACTTGTTATTAAAGTACATTTTAAGTTATAGTGGGTTGTCACTGTTTCCTGATATATTCTCCTCGTAAATCCTTACCAGAGAGAGAGTTTTTTTTTTATGTTACATGGGGGCCTGTCGAACGAAACCCGAACGTATCCCTACTCAGTTTTTGCTCATTCTATCGAACGAAACTCGAACATATCCATACTCAGTGTTTACTCATTCTATCGAACGAAACCCGAACGTATCCTTATTAATTATTGCTTTATTCATGTCGAGCGTATTCGACCATAACTTGACGTATCCCTACTGTTAATTGCTTTTCAGTACTTCCATGTACTTTAGAGAGGGGGGAGAGTTGTGATAGTGTTAGTGCTATAATATTTGTCTTGCTGTGTTATTTTGAGCAGGTTATTAAAGATGTTTTGATTGAAAGATTTCATACGTATCCTAGTGGTGAAAAGTTAGAAGGTATAACTAAAATAGACTGGATTGTTCTAGCTAGGTACTATAATGTAGAAGTATCAGAATCTGCAAGGAAGCAAGAAATCTCAAATAAAGTAAGTGAGGCGCTAATGACTTTAGGCATTTTGTCTGATAAGGAAGGGTTGTTACTAATGAGTTGGGAAGGGCAAGAAACTGATAGCCAGCAAAGCGCAAGTGAGAATAATACAGAGGGTAGTGCAAGTGAAGAGGAAGGTGCCAAAGCCGTACGTGAAAAAACCAAGTCACGCAAGGTTAAACCAAAAAAGTCCAAACTTTTTTTTATGAAGGGATGAGTGTTGAGCAGATGCAGATTCATTTGCAAATAGTTAGATTAGAGAATGAGAAAGCTGTTGAACTAAAGAAGTTAGAAAATGAGAGAGCTGAAAAGGTTAGGAAGATAGAAGCTGAGAAAGAGGTTGAGCAAAAGAAGATTGAAGTTGAGCAAAAAAGGATAGAGCTAGAGATGAAGAAACTTGAAGTAGAAGAAAAGTCCAGAGAAATACCAAAATCTTTTAGAATAGACAATGCAGTAAAAAGTGTACCAATTTTTGTTGAAAATGAAGTGGATGCATTTTTTTTACAATTTGAGAAAGTAGCAACAGCGTGAATGGCCCAGAACGTCATGGAGCACGTTGGTTCAAACCTACTTCGAGGAAAGGCTAGGGAAGTATTTGCTGCCTTATCTTTAGATGATTCCAAGGATTATGAGAGAGTTAAATCTGAAGTTTTGAAGGCTTATGAATGGATGCCAGAGAGGTATAGAGAGAAGTTCAGAAGCTGGATAAAAAGAGACAGTCGTACTCATATGGAGTATGCACGGGAACAACGCCTGTGGTGATTTCGTAAACTTCAGGAACTTGTTTTGCTTGAGCAGTTCAAGGATGGTATTAATCCACTTATTAAAACATATTTGGATGAACGTGATGTAGATAATGTGGATGAAGCCACTAGATTGTCTGATAATTATGCATTGACCCATAAGCTATATAATACTGACGTCACTCCTAAAATTGGAAGGAGCAGAGTTTGGGAAGAGCAGCAAAATTACAAGGCACAGGTAATAACGTACGAGTTCACAGGTATCATCTCGTGGAGTCTATAATAAATCCCTTTAATAGAGGTGGTAGAGGGGCAAGTCAATATAATTCTGGTCCTAGTGTTAGTGCTGGAAAAGCAGGATACAGTGTAAATGATCAGTTTACACCTAGTTACCAAAATATAGGCGAAAATTTTAGAGATTTTGTATGTTTCAGTTGTGGCAAAACCAGGACACATCAGTAGGAGTTGTCCACATCGCACAATAAACCGTCCAATTCAAGTGGTAAATAAAGTTAAAGATAAACCTGTACATTTTAAGGATGATCATAAACCTGAAAATACCATTGCATTGTTGAATCAACCACAAGCATGTGGTGACAGAGTCCTTGTTTGTTTGCTTCTCCCCTTAGGCCAGGTAAGAGGTATTGTAACGATAGCATCGACAGTAATAATATATGTGATGTTGATGAGAATATAGGTTACAAATAGGTAACAATGATGTTCAAAATGTTAGTAATGTTGGTTGTATTGAGGATATTGTAAAAGGAAATGGAGTGAGACTACCTGAAGAGAAGTCCACATCCAAAGGTACTGAATTGTATGACCCTTTTATGGGAGATGGTTGGTTACACCTCCCTTTTGTTGAAAAAAGGAAAGTAAGGTGGTTAAGAGATACCGGAGCGGTACAGTCTGTAATGATAAGAAATATGTATGACCAGTGGAAGGATACTGGAGAGTATGTACTTCTGCGTGGGTTTGGACCTGAATTTTCAGCTCCATTAGTAGAAGTAAGGTTAGAAACTCCATTAATTTCGGGATATGTTAAAATTGCTTTTTTGGTGAGAGAAATCCCAGTGTCAGGAGGAGTTAATTCTTGGAAATGATGTATGTGGAGACACAGTTTTTGGTAGCAGTAATCCAATTTTGACAGAAAAACCCTTTTAATTCTTCATTTATTACAGAAGTTGAATGTACATTTCCAAACTTATTTCCTGCTTGCTGCAGTTACTACAAGAAGTAAGAGTGCCGAAGGAAAGGTAAATGATGACGACGGTTTGGATTTACAAAATTTGTTTAAAGATAGTCCGGAAACACTACAAGTAAGTAAAGTCAGTACTCCTTTGCGAATGCTGAAAGTTAATAAGGAAGAATTTGTTAAATCTCAAATTGAAGATGATAATTTGAAGGTAATAAGAGATAATGCCCTTGTTGATATAAATGATATCGAGAAGGAAGGCAAGTGTTACTTTTTAAAGGATGGAATCCTAATGAGGAAGTTCACGAGTAGAAATGTTAATGATGATGTAGAACAAGTGGTCATTCCAAGTAGTTATGGGAATTTTGTTCTAGGTATTGCTCATGACTGTAGTTATTCTGGTCATTTAGGTATAAACAAAACCTATGAGAAATTATTAAGGTATTTTTTTTTGGCCTAAGATGCAGAAAGATTGTAGTGAATATTGTAAAAATTGTGATTTATGTCAAAAAGTAGGTAAAGCTCAACATGACCCTAAGGTGATGCCATTGCAACCCATTGAAGTTCCAGGAGAACCCTTTGAGAAACTGGTTTTGGATTGTGTAGGACCTCTGCCTAGGTCTAGCAAAGGTAACGAGTATTTGCTGACAATTATGTGTAGTGCTACCAGATTTTCCAGAGGCTATTCCTTTAGAACTGTGAGTGCTGATAAGATAATTGAAGCGCTTAACAAGTTCTTCTCGCTGGTAGGTTTGCCAAAAGAAGTTCAAACCGACCAAGGAACCAACTTTACGTCTAGAAAGTTTACCTCATTTTTAGCCTGTCAGAATATTAAGCATTGCTTATAGTCTCCTTATCACCCACAGAGCCAAGGAGTGGTCGAACGATTTCATCGAACCTTCAAAACCATGCTTCGCACGTACTGTTGTGAAAAGGAATGGGATGTCTACATACCAATGTTGCTATTTGCCGTTCGTGATAGCGTACAGTCATCGTTGGGTTATTCTCCTTTTCAATTAGTATATGTCCATCAGGTAAGGTCACCCATGGAGGTGATAAAGAATCAGTTGATTTCAGATGAGAAGGATTCTAGCACGTTACAAGAAATGAAGGAAAAAATAAAGAAAATATGGAAAGTAGCACATGAGAATCTTAAAGTAGTACAAGAAGAGATTAAAAGAAATTACGACAAAAAGGCTGCAAAACGTGAACTCGACATAGGAGATAAGGTTCTAGTGTATCTCCCTACAGCTGGTAAGGTTTTTAACCAGAAGTATATAGGACCTTGCACGGTGAAGGAAAAAGTAAGTGATGTTAATTATCGAATTCAATTTCCTACAGGACGGAGGAAAGTTAAAACTTTCCATATTAACAAATTAAAGAAGTATAACGAATCCAGTGGAGTGTTGTCAATTGCAAAAGAGGATGATGAAAAAGACGTTGAAGAAGAAATTGAACTTAGATTAAAAAATACAGATTATTTGAGTGATGATGAAAAATTTAGGAAGTTATGTATTCATTTATCTGATGAACAGCAGCATGATTTAAAGTGCTAATTCAAAACTTTTCAGATCTATTTTCAGACCATCCTAAAAGGATAAAAGGAGTACAACATAAAATCAGGTTGAGAGAAGAGACTCCAATAAGTCAGCGTCCATACAGAATGTCGCCGAGGCAACAACAACAGTTAAAGACCGAAGTTGCTTATTTACTGAAACACGGACTAGCAGAGGAAAGCCATAGTGAATGGGCTAGCCCATGTATTCTAGTCGACAAACCTGACGGAAGTGCAAGAATGTGTACAGACTATCGAAAGGTAAATAATGTAGCTATAAAAGATTCATATCCTATGCCCAGAGTAGAAGATATAATTGATAATGTAGCAAAGTTTCCTTTTTTAAGTAAAATTGATTTATTGAAAGGATACTATCAAATTGAGTTAGACAAAACAGCAGGGAGGGATATTGCTGCATTTGTTACACCCCATGGACTTTATAATTATAAGGTAATGCCATTTGGTTTATGTAATGCACCTCTGACATTCCAACGTCAGATGAATTATATCTTGAAGGATTTCGAAGGTGTATTTGTTTATTTAGATGACATTATTATTGTTGGAGAAACCTGGGAAGATCACATTAAAAAGTATATGATGTTTTTAAGAGGTTATTAGAATTTAATGTTACGATAAACCTTGCCAAATGTGAATTTGGAAAAACTACTGTTCAATATTTAGGACATGAAATAGGAAGTGGCCAAGTGAAACCTGTTGATTGTCATATTGAGGTCATAAAGAATTTGACCCTCCCTACATCTTAAAACGTGTGGAGTGAATGAAATTTTTGGGAAACAGTGGGGTATTACAGGAAATTTTGTAAGAACTTTTCAGATGTAGCCTACCCATTAAACAGAGTTGCTGAAAAAGGATGTGAAGTTTGTGGTGGTCAAAGGAATGTGACGATGCCTTCAATAAACTTAAGCTCATGTTAATGTCTATGCCAGTACTGAAATCCCCAGACTTTAATCTACCATTCAAGTTACAGGTAGACTCCAGTGAAGTAGGAGCTGGCAGTGTATTATTACAGGAACATAATGGTGTTTTACACCCTGTATCTTACTTTTCAAAGAAATATAATAGCCACCAGTTAAATTACAGTATTGTTGAAAAAGAAGCTTTAAGTTTAATTTTGAGTTTAATGCACTTTGAGATATACTTGCTTAACAGTAACTTTGAAATAGACGTATATACTGATAATAACCCTTTAACCTTTATTAATAAATGTAAGCACAACAATAAGAGAATTTTAAGATGGTCTTTATTTTTGCAACCATTCAAACTAAATATTCACCATATAGCAGGCAAAGAAAATGTCATTGCAGATTCTCTCTCTAGATCTGTTGATTATTTAAAGGAAAGTGCTTGTTACCAACGACGTGGCAGTCTCCGATAGTTGCTAAATGGAAGTAGCTAATGTTTAAGATTGTAAGAGTGAAAATTCAGCATGGACTGAGGAGAGAGCCGCTGAGTTAAAAGGGGGGGAATGTAAAGGAATATTGATTTATTGAATGTAAAATTGCAGAAAAGGTTGAAAATTGATATTTGCATACAAAAAAAGTGTGTACACTAGACAACAGATGGCAGTAGCGCTTGGCGTAGGCGGTAGTCACCAAGGATAATGTACCGAAACAATGATATTTGGTCCATGGATGTCTAGCGTGAGTCTGGTATATAAAGGCCCAAAACGACGATTTTCGTTGGAGCTGAAACAAACAAGTGATTATAATAGTGTATCAAGTTTTGAGGAATATATGGTAATGTATTGTTTATCCATTTGGACGTTTTCTTGTGTGATGTTACGTTGGTTGCCACTAACTTTTTGATGTTACAGTGAATTATATGTTGTGTTGATGTAAAGCTTTGTGACTTGGGTATTATACTGTAAAATGCAGTGATTAGTGAAGAATAGTCTCGATGACGTGCTGTATAGCGAGTCTGCTATTGTGTAAAGCGTCCGTAATTTGTTTAATGTTCTGTTTGTGACTTTAATTTCCTTACTACTTGTTATTAAAGTACATTTTAAGTTATAGTGGGTTGTCACTGTTTCCTGATATATTCTCCTCGTAAATCCTTACCAGAGAGATTTTTTTTTATATTACAATATATATATATATATATATATATATATGTATATATATATATATATATATATGTTCATAATATCAATTTTAAATTTGTTTATGCAATACCCACTAAAATAAAGCAATTAAAAGATTTCGTTTTTTTTCATCAAAAGCATATCCAAGGAGTATCTCAAATTATCTCCTATACATTTCGAGAGTAATTGGAGCGTTCATTCGTCCTTTGGAAACGTAACTGATTTACGTTTTCCCAAAAACTTGTTGGAGACTTTTTTTTTTTTTTTCGTGGTAATTACTTTAGAGAAACGTATGAACCGTACTTTTCCCAGCCCTTGCGAACTGGCAGATGTTATACGACATTTTGCTGGCAAAGTGGGTTTATTTTCTCTCTCTCTCTCTCTCTCTCTCTCTCTCTCTCTCTCTCTCTCTCTCGTCTCTCTCTCTCTCTCTCTCTCTCTCTCGTACTGCTACATGCAGGATTTTTGCATTACCCTTAGCCTTTCATTATTCTGCCTAGCAATAAAATTAGTTCCTTCTCTCTCTCTCTCTCTCTCTCTCTCTCTCTCTCTCTCTCTCTCTCTCGTATTGCTCCAAGTAGGATATTTGCATCGACATTTGCCCATCATTATTTTGCCTAGCAATAAAATTAGTTCTCTCTCTCTCTCTCTCTCTCTCTCTCTCTCTCTCTCTCTCTCTCTCTCTCTCTCTCTCTCTTTATCTATTTTAGAGATTAAATCGCCGAAATTCATTCGCTTAAAGCATTGAAAATGATATACAAAAGAACTCTCCTTGTCAAAGCCACGCCCATTTCCATGACAGCGTCGTCACAGGCAAAATGTTAATGACACGCGAGGAAATAATTAACTTAGAAAGGATGTGAATTATTTGTTAATAATTAAAGAGCGTCATTGTCATTGAGAGTACTAGCTGCATTATTAATCTTCAGATGTTGGAGAGTTGTTGGGTGATTGACGTCCATAGAAAGGATGGATATATTTTAGTATGTCTGAAGATATATTTTCAATGTTGATATAGGGCAAGTATGGTTACGTATATATATATATATATATATATATATATATATATATATATATATACATATATAAAAATCAAACTTACTCTATTAAAATTTGCATTCCCTTGAACTATATACACTTGAATTGGCAGTTAATCTCTCCATGTCATAATAAATTATATTCGTCAGTTTTCCCTAATAAATCTTTCATGGAGATCCCATCAATTGCTGACTGTGGTTTCAACTTAGTGAGAAACGATGACAATCCTTTTGCATAGCACGGTCATAAATCATCGGAAATTCATATTTCAAACAGTGTTGTATTGGAAATTTAATACTGGCTTGAATGTAAAGACATGTTTCATAAAGCAAATGTTTGTCATCTTGGACTACGCTTTTATGTAGATAAATTGTTTCGAAATAGTTTTGTCAAGTGATGTTTTTGATAATCTGGCGTTATTATTATTATTATTATCATTATTATTATTATTATTATTATTATTATTATTATTGCTGTTGTTTGACACTTGAAATTTGTACTCCTATCCAATCAATAATAATAATAATAATAATAATAATAATGGAGAAGCAAATCCACAGTTATGTAAATGTTCATATACTTAAATTTAAAACTATAAGGACAGCTTTTGATAAAGGGAACCGAACAGATTCCCGAAAGCTATCCTCAAAGTTTTTTATTTGAATATATGTATATTTACATATCTCTGGACTTGTTTCTCCATTTGGAGACACTTGCTACTATGAGGATTTTTTAATGATGATAATAATAATAGTAATAATAATAATAATTGTAACCTATTAAAACCAGGTAGCGAACAAGCACTGCCTCTTCTAACTGACGTACACGTTTCCTAAACTTAATATTTCATCAGTAGCTCACAAGCAAATGCAAGCAGATATCTCGCAACTGTCCTTGCGCAAACACAGCTCTCATTGCAGTGGTATAAAGTATCCATGTGCAATGCAACATGGCAAGTGAGTCTCCTTTTATGAAGATTTAGTAGCACTTAATGTTTTGACCTCAATTTACAGGAAAAGAATTTTTTTCGAAATGTCTCTTAATGTAGATAATTGGCACGAGTATGTGAAAAAAAATGTATATAATTATCACATCACCATGATTCATATAAATCATTCAAGCTACAAATGTCCTTTAATATCTAATTCGCTCTACCTCGGAATAGATATATTTTCATATATGTACCGAAGAGGAATTTTTAGTTGATAATAATTTCGTCCCCTCATGGGATTGAACCACCGTCCAGTCGGTCGGGAACGAAATCAGGACGGCCTAGTGAAGTTATCGAGTCGGCCAACAGAGAGGCTATAAGTTTATATCGATTCTGGCCGTACAAATTCACCGTTGAACTCGGCGTTTTCGTAATTAGAATCGATATGAAACCCCCTCTACCAAGTTAACCAATTCGAACGTTTGACCAACGTAGCCTTGTAATGAATAATTATCACATTACCGTGATTCATATAGATCATTCGAGCTACAAATGTCCTTTAATATCTAATTAGCTCTACCTCGGAATTGATATATTTTCATATATGTACCAAAGGAGACTTTTTAGTTGATAATAATTTCGTCCCCTCATGGGATCGGACCACCGTCCAGTCGGTCGGGAACGAAATCAATGCTGCCTAGTGACGTTATCGAGTCGGCCAACAGAGAGGCTATAAGTTTATATCGAATCTGACCTTACAAATTCACCGTCGAACTCGGCGTTTTCGTAATTAGAATCTATATGAAACCCCCGTCCGACTGGACGGTGGTTCGATCCCATGAGGGGACGAAATTATTATCAACTAAAAATTCCCCTTCGGTACATTTATGAAAATATATCAATTCCAAGGTAGAGCGAATTAGATATTAAAGGACATTTGTAGCTCGAATAATATATATATATATATATATATATATATATATATATATATATATATATATATATATATATATATATATATATAGATCTATTAAAGTCCCAAGAGCCACAGCCATTATCTATGATTTTACGCCCTGAAGCAGATAGCTCCCTATTACTCTCTCAGACTGGGGTCCCACTTGCTACGGCTCAAATTTTTCACTGTTACCTTACTAGATGGAGTTCCTCCTTAAACAGTGTTGATGGGTTAGATACGTTGCTATTTTCTCATTGTATTTACTTTCCTGCGAGAGAGAGAGAGAGAGAGAGAGCGCATATAGTTGACCATTAAATTACAGTGCGAAGAATGATAGCAACAGAAAATGTAAATATGCTATAAGAGAAAACGGATTCCTATGTTTACACTTCAGGGGATACTTATGCAGCTTGACTCCACTCTTGAGAGAAAATTATGAAGATTATGCTTATTGATAATTAAATTTTTTTTCGTAAGATGTTATTGACTTTCTCACACATGAGTGTAAATGATCACTTAGATATTTAATTTTTTTCGAAACTTTCCCCCTGTGATTATTAAATAAATTCATTTTGAGCTGACTGAAGTTGAAGTACATTATGATCTCTCTCTCTCTCTCTCTCTCTCTCTCTCTCTCTCTTTGCAACCAATTAATGATTCTTTCGCGTCTGCATTCCTGCTATATTGCTAAGCTAGGGAATTTTAATCCCTTCTGTACAAAATTTTTATTATTATTATTATTATTATTATTATTATTATTATTATTATTATTTTTATCACAGTCCTCCAATTCGACTGGGCGGTATTTATAGTGTGGGGTTCCGGGTTGCATCCTGTCTCCTTAGGAGTCCATCACTTTTCTTACTATGTGCGCCGTTTCTAGGATCACACTCTTCTGCATGAGTCCTGGAGCTACTTCAGCCTCTGGTTTTTCCAGATTCCTTTTCAGGGATCTTGGATCGTGCCTAGTGTTCCTATGATTATGGGTACAATTTCCACTGGCATATCCCATATCCTTCTTATTTCTATTTTCAGGTCTTGATACTTACATTTTTTCCCTTTCTTTCTCTTCAACTCTTATTATTATTAATTATTATTAGTTATTATTATTATTATTATTATTATTATTAACCAAACAAAAACTTCTTTCAGTTTTCTTCTGAAGATTGAAAAAGAAACCCACAAATTCAATTTGTAACTTGTTTACTTCTAAGTATTTACATTAAGTTTTTACTCTACACTCGAGTACTTCAGGCCTTCTGTGGCCCATTCTCAAGAGATGTTTGGGATGTTAGCCTGGGTCAAGGCTAACATCCCAAACATCTCTTGAGAATGGGCCACAGAAGGGCCTGAAAGTACTCGAGTGTGGAGTAAAACTTAATGTAAATACTTAGAAGTAAACAAGTTACAAATTGAATTTGTGGGTTTCTTTTTCAATTATTTTATTATTATTATTATTATTATTATTAATTATTATTATTATGATTTATTATTATTATTATTCTATTATTATTATTATTTTATTCATTGATTATTATTTTATTTATTATTATTATTAATGGAAAATCATTTGTAAACGCCTGAAATGGCAATATTTAGAAGTGATGGTTCACAATAATATGAATTTTTCAATGAAAATATTCATTCATAAAAAGAATCGTTTGTAAATGCTCAATATTCCATTAAAAATAATTCTTCTAGTTACTGGAATGGCAAGATTTAGGGATTCTGTTTCCAAACAAATGAATTTTTTTTAATGAAAGATACATTCATTCATAAAAGAATCATATGTAAATGAAAATTACTCTTTATTCATTGTGGAAAGCTGTCAATCTTTTTTGAAGTTCAGCTAATGGGTTCCAATTTATGAAGGACACCGACAATACAAACTGATTTTTATGTTAGTTTTATTGTGGCAAAGGATAATACATAGCTAGTTAGTACAATATTTCACCCTGATGCAATATAATACAGGCTGGCACAATATAACAGCAGCCTAATGCAATATATAAAGCAGGCTGGTAAAATATAAAGCAGCCTGATACAATATATGGCAGACTGGTACAATATAACAGCAGCCAGATGCAATATATAAAGCAGGCTAGTAAAATATAAAGCAGCCTGATATAATATGAAGCAGGCTGGTACAATATAAAGCAGCCTGATATAATATAAGGCAGGCTGGTACAGATACAGGCTGGTATAATATAAAGCAGCCTAATACAATAAAAAGCAGGCTCATACAATATAAAGGAGCCTGATAACAATATAAAAAAGGCTGTACAATATAAGGCAGCCAGATACAATATAAAGCAGGCTGATACAATATAAAGCAGCCTAGCATAACATAAAGCATGAGTAATACAATATAAGGGAGCCTGATAATATATAAGACAGGCTGTACAATATAAAGCATGCTTATACAATATAATGCATGCTAATGCAACACAATGCAGTCTGATACAATATGATGTATGCTAATACAATATAAAGTAGGCTGAGAGACAGAGAGACAGAGAGACAAAGAAAGAGAGAGAGATTGGGGGCTGGGGTAGATGATTAATAGTTGTTTAACATACAATTTATGTAAATCAATGTAGATTCTCCAAAACTGAACATTTTATATTTGGTACACAAATGCTTTTGAGAGAGAACAATTTGAAGAGAACAGTAAATATGGTCAATTCCTTCTCATTAATTTCTGGTTGTACCTTCCATTATCTGTCTGTTGGTCCTTTTGCTCTTTCTGGTGGCTACTGGCAGCTTCTGTCTTGTCACACACGAAGCTGGGCGAAGGCATCGGGTATTGGTGGGGGTAGGGGGGGTGAGTGGGGGAGATTGTACAACTTCCAAGTAATACAGGTAAACCACACTCGGGCAATGAATTTCAAAAATGACCCGTCTGTCTCAGTATCATTGGGAACTGAGTACAACAGAAGATTGTGGTAACTCAGGCTGGGGCAATAAGAAAGAATCTACACTGAAGAATAGGATAGGATAAGCTATTCTTGAGATGCAAAAGTAGAAAAAAAGTTATATTCTTGAGCTAGGGTCCATTTTGCTTGCAATTCAAGATCTTACCAAAGACCTGGTGGTGTCTGGAGAAAAATGGGGAGTCATCCTGTGCTCTCACTAGCTTGCTGAGTTTCTGCCAGTTTCTTTAAACATGGATCAGATCTGGCATCTGGAATGAAGTATATAGTTTTAAATTCAAAACCAAGAGAAAATTATAAAATTCGCTTAAATTTTTTATTAATATCTAATAGTTATTGTAACTTTATTTATATTCATCATTTATTTTTTGGATTGTCCGCTTATTCATAGTTCCAAATTCATTATTTCTAATGTCTTTCACTTAATAAAGATTATAAAAAACAAAATATGAAATGGCAAGATGAAAAGCAATGAATATTCAGGGACACCACTGAATTCATCTATGGAAACATAACTGAATTTAGACGTAATTCACAAACTGATAAATGTATTTGCTCAGATATCGTCCCTTGAATCCCAGATTTTGAGAATTAATTATCCACTACAGGAGAAATATATAATTCCAACATTTTCCCATAAATTATTCATTTTGCATTTTTTTTTTCTTTTGTTGGTGAAGTGTTAGGTGATTAAAGATTACAGTCAACAACAGCATACACCATAGTTAAGAGTGTACATACACACACACACACGGACACACACTCACACTCATATATATACTATATCCAACATAGCACGAATGATCGTGTGGTTGAGAATATCATAAAATTCAGGTAAGAAAGTGAGTAAAAACCGGGACTTTCAATAAATCAACAGCATTTTATGATATACTGTATGTATGTATATATACATACACACACACATATATATATATATATTAATATATATAATATATTATATAATATATATATATAATATATATATATATATATTGACTGAATATAAAATAGATTATTCTGTATGTATGTATGTATGTATATATGTATATCTATCTATCTATTTATATATATATATATATATATTATAATATAAGATATATATAGATAGATAGATAGATAGATATACATACATACAGACCTAATCTCTTCTACGATATTCAGTACACAAAAGGAACACAAGTACACAGAAAAAAAGGGATACTTGATGAGGAAAGACTGACAGTGTAGACCACTACATACACAGGTCACAAAAAAAAAAAAAAAAAAAAAAAAAAAACTAAAATCAGTAATGAAGAACAGAATGAATAGGAACTAAGGCGAAGGAAGGTGAGAGAGCTATCTCACATTCTTGAAGCATGTCGGGCGCAGGGAGGGGTTGGGGGGGGGGGGGGGGGGGGGGGAGTGGGTGGGTTGGGGGTGCTGATAAACAATCTGCTTCGGCCGTTTCCCATCTCTCCTGGGCGCCAGGAGTAAAGATAAGTCTCGAGTATGAAGTAGAATTTAGTAAAAATTTTTTTTTTTTTTTTTTTTTTTTTTTAGTCAGTACAGCAATTGGACGGGTAACCATCCGCGCATATCAGAGGCCTTTTAATGATTAAGTCATACTTACTTTAAGACTCACAAAACCTCGATTGTCGATTCCTCTCAAGTTGTTGTTGTGCATGTTGTTTCGGTGGTGGTGTATGTTGTTAGGGTTGTGATTAAGGTTATGGTTGTTCAAGTGGTATATGTTGTTGCTATGCATGTTGTTGGGGCTGTTGTGATGCATGTTGCGTTGGTTGCTGATGTGGTACAGGTTGTTCAGATTGTTGTTGTGGTGCATGTTGTTGTTGCTACGGTTGTTGCAGCTGTCGTCCATGTTGGTGGTGTGCATGTGGTTCAAGTTGCTGTTGTTGTTGTTCCTGTTGTTGTTCACGCTGTTCCTCTTGTTCTTCCTGTTCTTTATCTCCTCATCCGGCGTGATGGTCACCGTCCTCTTCCTCTTCCAGAAGCGAACATGATGCTTGACGCAAGCCAGCCAAACCATCATTCCGATGTCCAAGATCAACAGAAAGGCGGCTACGAGTAAGAACGCCACTTCCAAGGGTGTCTGGAATCGAACAGGAGCCTCAGTAGTAATTAATGCATTAAGGAAAATATGAATCATTGATCAAAAAAAATCCAGGCTCTGAGAAAGAACAGCATTTCCAGGGGTGTCTGGAATCTGGTAGAAACCTCAATAGAGATTTATACATTAAGGAAAATATGAATCATTGAAAAAAAATCCAGGTTATGAGGCAAAACATCTCCAGGGGTGTCTGGAATAGAGCAGAAACCTCAATACCAATTTATATATTAAGGAAAATATGATGCATTGGTAAAGAAATCCAGGCTATAAGAAAGAACAGCATGTCCAGGGGGGTCTGGAAAAAAATCCAGGCTGAGGAAAACATCTCCATGGGTGTCTGGAATCTGGCAGAAACCCCAATAGAAATTTATATATTAAGGAAAATATGAATCACTGGAAAAAATCCAGGCTATGAAGTAAAACATCTCCAGAGGTGTCTGGAGCCTTAATAGTATAATTATATATCAAGGAAAATATGAGCCATTGATAAAAAAAAATCCAGGCTATGAGGCAAAACATCTCCAGGGTATCTGGAATCTGGCAGAAACCTCAATAGTAATTTATATATTAAGCAAAATATGAAGCATTGGTAAAGAAATCCAGGCTATGATGAAAAACATCTCCGTGGGTGTCTGGAATAGGCCAGAAACCTCAATAGAAATTTAAATACTACGTAAAATGTGAAGTATTAAAAATGGAACCAAAGACACAATAAAGGAGAATTTTACTATAAAAAATATACATATATAAATAATGAAGTATGAGGCGATTATTCAAAAAAGAAATTGAATGAAATTGGGCAGAAACCTTAACCAAAAGAGTAAAATACTAAGGAAAATATGAAGTTTCACGTGCAAAACGTGTATCGACTAAATGACACCGAGATTCGTCTGTTATGTGGCAGAAATATTGACAGAAAATATAAAAGCCACGGAACTTTGCATTGCAATGAATTCTTAACTGATAATTATCTTGAGAGAACAGTCTTTAGAAAATAAAGCCGTAAATGAATTCATTATTGATATTTACTAGTCAGTAAGACTGCCCTAACTTTGATAATCATGTAAAATGAGAACAAACTGACCCAAAAAAATTCACAATAATAATAATAATAATAATAATAATAATAATAATAATAATAATAATAATAATAATAATAATAATAATAATAATAATAATAATAATAATAATAATAATAATAATAATAATATGTTTTATTAAAAATAATGGCAGAATTCACAGAATTGATTTTGTACAATATTCTTTTAATTCTCCTTATGATTTGTCTTTCTGGCACGCTGGTATTATGAAGCAGCTGTCCAATATTCAGAAAGACAAATCATAAGGAGAATTGAAAGAATATTGTACAAAATCAATTCTGTGAATTCTGCCATTATTTTTTATAAAACTTGTTTGAAAGAAGGTCTGTTTCCTTCATACACAATAATAATAATAATAATAATAATAAAATAATAATAATAATAATAATAATAATAATAATAATAATAATAATAATAATAATAATAATAATAAAAGTAAAAGATTAGACACTTACTATGAAAGTTGTCTGAAGTTTTTCTGCCTGTTCCATGTCCATAGTTGATAAAGCTGATCTAAGAAACAAAGAATTAAAAAAAATTTTTTTTGCTAATAGCTCTGTAAAAGGATTTTTTTTTTATCCTATTTCGTCTCTTGATATAAACTAAATAAATTCAGGGTGCTGTACCCTACAGCTGTATTTTTGAATAGGTAGACAATTACTTAAAGAAATAAAAAATATGTTTATTTGTAAATACGTATGTAAAGCAAATCTATATACAATTTTGTATTATTTTGTCCTAACATATAAACTTCATCAATTAAGGGCTCTGTATCCTACCGATGTAATTTTGAACAGATAGACAATTGTTCAAAGAAAATAGTAAAAAGAGAAACAGTTTACTTACTAATACCGTTGTAAGAAAAATGGTAATATTTTATCTCTAGATGATAATTAATAAATTCAAGGGCTGTATCACTACAGCTGTATTTTTGAACAGGTAGGTAATAACTCCTCCGTAAGCCATTAAGCATAACTGTTTAGCTCCGTTGGTTAACAGATTAAAGTTCTTTTATTCATTCAATATCTTTGCAATAAAATGCTGAAAGTTGAATTAATTTTGCCTCTCTTGCATTTATTAAATCTAAAAAGCCATTAAAAATGCTATTTAGACCCGTTTGCAAATACATTAAGATTCTTTTGTTTATTAGATATGTTTTTCAATAAAATGCTATAAATTAAATGAATCTCGCCTCTCTTCCATATATTAGATTATAAAATTTCTTTATGAAATCCTCTAAGTTTAATGAATTTGCACATCAGAAACCGGAATTTTTACTTGGAAATTGTGCTAATTTATAACCGCACATGGGACATGGATTTTTAAACCGGTTTTAGAATACCCATTACGTAATCTAAATAAATAAAGATTTTTTTATTTTTTTATTATTATTTTTTTTTGTATCGAAGTTAATTTACGTTACCTCGAGAAGAGTCATTCATAAAACAAACTAAAACTTTAAAATATTAATGTGAATATAATCAGGTTTGTCAGTAATATTGACAAATTATATATTTTATCAATGTTAAGTTAACCTTCATACTTCAGGCATTAGTAAAAATAGCAGAATATAACAGACAATTCACATCTATAAATTTATCGTATTTGGAGAGTCTAGAAAAATTTATATTTCTGCAAAACTATAGTAAAGTGTAAATAAAATGCATAGTATGCATTTATGTAAGATCCCCAGACCTTGGCACATATAAATTTAAATGTAAAACCTTATGGAAAAAATCTATTAAATTGTTATGCGTAAAGAAACGTAAATATGGACATAATTATATAAATAATAGAACGGTTACTTAGACAATTAAAATAGAAAAACAGATCAAATTCAAAATCAATGAAAAAACTTAGAACATGAACTACTTCACGCTATACTTAACATAACGTAAAATATACAGAAATATACTTAGAAATAACAGAAATTGAAAAAGGAATATTAATTTAAAAATAAAAATAAACGTTAATTTTCGTTTAAGTATTGCTTGACATAATCCGTATCCTAGATATATGGAA
>NC_087221.1:43606796-43634296 GCF_015104395.2 Macrobrachium nipponense
TTATCTTCATGAAAAGGCTGACCCATTTTCTTGAAGAATTTCAGAAACTGGAAATAAGTCATAAATTTTTTTTTTTAATTTCACGTGCTCCGATTGCGTCATGTTGTAATGGAAAAGAAATTGGCACTCAAACGTGGCACCTACCTAAAGACAGGTGTCACTCGAGGGCGTTTCCTGGTGTCTTTTGGCACCTCGGTGCCAAACATTGGGTCGAGTGGTTAATAACAGCGTTTACAAAAACAAAAAACAAATAGATCAATGAATATATATAATATATATATATTATATATATATATATATATACTTATATATCATATATATATTATATATAAATATATATATATATATATATATATATTGTGTGTGTGTATATATATATATATATATATATATATATTATATATTATATATATATATATATATTATATTATATATATGTATATATACATATGTATAACAAGATAGATTTGTCAACAAAAATAATGAGCGCTTTCACAAACTTAAACATTTTGTACGAAAACTCAAAGAGTATGAAATAAGTTCCATTCTCTCACCTTTTTAAACCTACCTAAATCTCTCGGATCTCATTACAGCCCATTACATTTGCCACAGTTGGAATAGGTATAGGTGACCTGCAACATTCATGACTGTCCCTCCGAACACAGGTCGACATTACTCAGACAAGGTTATCGAGGTAATGAGATTAATGAGTTTGTGTGGGGCCCCCTGTTCCATATTCGCTAATGGACCATTCCGGTCCCGGGAATGGTGGCACCGCTCTCATATCATAGTTTGCTTAATCACGTTCGGAACGAGTGCCAATATCGTTGGCACTCTGGATGTCCCTTTGTCTCTTTTGTTTTGGGGTGGCACTCTAATGAGGAGGGTTTGTGTGTGTGTGCGTGTGTTTTGTTGTTGGTGGTGGCTTTGTTTGTTAATATTTTCCATAAGTACCTAAGGCTTGGATCTTAGAATTGCTAATTTGTTGCAAAAGACACTTCCCTTAATATATTTTTTAAGGAACAGCTTTAGTAAAAAAGCATTTTATTTTTTATTTCTATAGGTAGATTATTAATTAAAACGCTCTGCTGTTTTATGATTATCATGCTTATATCCAGTAGAATCAGCAGTCGTAGTTAATTTACGATTAATAGTTTGGAGATACGTAACGTTGAGTCAACTTGCATAATGAAATCGAGAGCTCGTTTACGGCGCTGCTACCACCAAGGTCTAATGAACACCTGCCACTAAGATATTTGAAAGTCACACGCGAAAAGAACGGAATGAATATCTTGAAAGAATTCGAGCGGAATTGGATGTTAAAATATGATGAAATTGGGACGTTATGATTTATGCGTTCATTGGATTGGGTGGTCCTTGTGCTCGTTATTTAGACTTGGTGAACGCGACCAGCATTTCATCTAGAACTTTCGTACTATACTCTGTTTTTTTTTTTATCTGTCCATCTGCCTGTGGTGTTTTTGTATGGTAACACTGCGTCCCGGGCTTTAGATAGTTACATTCAGCTTACATTCAACGATTATAATATCCTATTTCGAATATTAATGGTGTAATTCGCATACAGTAAATTATTAAAACACTTTTCAGTTGCAAATGTACACCCAGATATCCTTTTATTTACCTAAAACTTACAAATAGCGTAACTATCTAAAGCCCGGGACGCAGTGTTACCATACAAAAACACCACAGGCGGATGGACAGATGAAAAAAAACAGAGTATAGTTTCTAGAAAGTGGATATTATTCGACTAGATTAGCATCGTATGGTTGCATTATATACTTTAAAAATTAAGTCCTCATATAAAAAGAATTACAGGTAGACGTAGGCGTCCATAACCCCTATTCAAGATAGATCAAATTACGACAAAAACAATAAAAAAAAAAAATCAATCGAAACAGCAAATAAAATCTTGAAGAAAAAAAAGATACTACAATTTTCTTAAGGACAAGAATTAATAATAAAAAAATTATCACCAGCGAAAGGACCAAAAAGAAAGAAAATAAAAAATAATAAAAAATCAATCAGAATACTAAAGAAAACCTGGAAAAAGTCGAGAATTAGTGTTAAGAATCACATACCTCCAACCAAAGGGCCAAGATAAAAAAGAAACACACAAAGAAATAATAATGAAAAGAAAAAACACCCCGACGAAGAAATATCTTCGTAGGGACAAGAAGCTACAGATACTGTCAAAAGAAATGGTCGGTTGACGCCTTCCTTCGAAGTAGCATCAGACAGGACCCGAGCGACCTGAAGGACTCCTTAAGGAATCCTTATCGCGTAGGGATATCTGGGACGGCCCCTCCACCCCCTCCTAGTCCTCCTTCTCCTCCTCCAAGAGAAGATGAAGAAGTAGCTGCTACTGTGTTGGGCAGTGGTAAACAATCCTCCCTAGCCTTACCCACCATACCCACCCCATACCTTCTCCCTCCCACATGCCCTCTCTCTCCCCCCTCCTCCCCCCTCTCCCTCGTAAGCCTCCACGGATAAATCCAGAGACACCTTAATCACTACCTCCTAGTCATTAGTGGTCATTATCAAAGGGTATCATCATTCCTTGTAGAGAACGTCCCTATAGATACATTTTTCTTCGTCTCTGTATCATAACCAGGAATCACAGACACGCTCACAGACACAGACACGCACACACGCATGCATACACACATGACAGTTCAGGAGAGAGAGAGAGAGAGCGAGAGAAAGAGAAAGAGAGAGAGAGAAAGAGATAGAGAGAGAGAAAAAGAGAGATAGTGACGAGCGTGTTTTTAAAGTCTATTGACGTAGATGGGATATGATTAAGAGAAATCCCTTCTTCTCTCTCTCTCTCTCTCTCTCTCTCTCTCTCTCTCTCTCTCTCTTTTCGTCTATAACAATTACTTGTATAAACATTCTTTTTCTCCCTCTCGCTTCTGATTAATTGTATGGAATGTCGAATTATGTTCCTCTCTCTCTCTCCCCCTGACTGTCCTATGGGGGGGATGCCTGTGATATCTCTTCCCTTTCGTCTAATTGCTTGTATAGAATGTCGAATGGCTTATCTCTCTCTCTCTCTCTCTCTCTCTCTCTCTCTCTCTCTCTCTATCCGGTAGACCTGTCCGTCTCGATAAACCTGACGCCAGGTAATTAAAATACTGATGAAATGTTTCAGAAAAAAATAGTGTGATAGGATTATTCACGTGGGCCTATGAGACGATGGGTATTTTCCACGATGCGTCATGCCCTGGGCATCCGCTGGTTGTAGTTGTATTCTGTTTTGGAAGGAAGATTGACGTATACCACTGGCGTGCTTGCGCAGACACGCACAATTCTACCTTCACAAGCATGCGCAGTATTATGCTATTTCCTGATTAGAGTTTAACTGATTCTGTTCGTCATGAAAAGTGCAGGGCATTCATTAATCTTTTATTGTCAGAAAAATTGCTTTGGGTAGTTATTATGTTCGTGGATTTAAAATAATATATATATATATATATATATATATATATATATATATATATATATATATATATATATATATATATATGCTTAAAAAATCACTGTAGATGCACGTGACTTCATAAATAAGCGAATTATTATCCTGTATTCGCTATATCTATATATGACTATATATATATATAATATATATATATATATATATATATATATTATATATATATATATATATATATATATATATCCAATTGTACTTATTTTTTTGAAACGTTATCTAAGAACTAATCTCCCCAAAGAAATATTTGTAGAAGATTCGCTTCCCAAATTTATGGTATTAATTCCACACCCATAAGAATGTACTTCCAATACTCTATATTATCCATCTTTTAAATTCTCGTAGACACGCCACACCTACTCTGAATGAAGGGCTGTAAACCTTGCTCTGAATATACTGGTCCATAATATTAAGTTCTAGCCAGTCCACAGTTTTCCTATGATTTTATCGAATATTGGTCACAAATAATGATAATGGTAAATGTATATATATATATATATATATAATATATATATATATATTAATATATATATATTATATTTAATATATATATATTTGTATATTATTTACTTAGTATAAATAAAGATATAAGCCTTTATTTATGCATTTATCAGTTCCAAACTTTCGTGAATCAGTATATAGTATATATATATATATATATATATATATATATATATATATTATATATATATATATATATATAATGTGAGTGTGTATGTGTGCGTATGCACGTGACTGTGTTGTGTATTTATTTGTCCGTGCGAATTCAAAAGATTTCAGAATACAGATTAAATGTAAAATACAAAAAATTATTACACTTTTATAATACCCTTCAAGCAACTAGCGTTCACACTTCCCCAAAGCAAATAGGCGAAAAATAAGCAAGTTTAGTAATGAATAACCAAATATAGAACTAAGTAAATGATTAAATATTCGCAAAAATATTCATTTTTTAACAGGGAAACAACTACTACTGTATACAAGGCCTCTGGGGGGGGGGGGGGGGGGCGGCCGCCACAACCCAGCTCCCTAAACGCAAAAAAGGTCACAGTATAAGCGGTCGGCCAGCATTCGCTCTGGATTGTCCCTAGGGTACTGTAGAAGGGTAACCAAGAAGAAAGCTTCCGTTGGGGGGGGAGGGGGGTGAAGAAAAGCAAACAATGTGGGGTGGGGGGGGGGAGAAGAGGGGGATAAGGAAAAGGTTAATAAGGCTGGCCAAGGGGGCTATATCTCTGAGATTAGGGCGAGGGAGACGCCATAATAAAGCCAGTGTCTGCGTTTACCCACGCATTGTCGATACCCATTGGGAGAAGTGCTCTCTCTCTCTCTCTCTCTCTCTCTCTCTCTCTCTCTCTCTCTCTCTATGCAAGTCTCGAATGTTCTATGGGCTATGAGTTTGTGCTCTTTAAAGATTT
Organism: Macrobrachium nipponense; assembly: GCF_015104395.2. NCBI lineage: Eukaryota > Metazoa > Arthropoda > Malacostraca > Decapoda > Palaemonidae > Macrobrachium > Macrobrachium nipponense. The sequence goes on from NC_087221.1 coordinate 43,611,720, forward strand.
CCACTGAGGATTTTTTTTCCTGGATCGATAAAAAGCTAATTTATTGGGCTGTAAAGTGACCAAATTTAGGTTGATATAATATTGGGAGATTCACTGCAATTTATTGTCTTTTCGTGAGCTGTAAAGTTAGCAAATTTAAGTTGATATAATGCAGTTTATAATATTTCTTTTTTTTGTGAATGGATGATAAAATTAAGCATTTCTAGCATTTCATGCCAAATTTCCAGGTCTATGTAGCTCTCGAGTGTTCTATGGGTTATAACTTCGTAGTTTTTAAATGACATATTTTCCATTTTATTGTTTTCCACAACTCATATCCAGTATTGTACTGCAAACTGACATTTACTAATTTTGTAGTTTATGAAAGAGACAATAAATGAAATTTTTATATTATTTCATGATAAATTTCCATCCTTCTAGAGTGGAATAATATATAGTTTACTATTTTACCACCATCTCCATTATATCTTCAGAAATGAATCATAACTACTGATTTTACAACCGAAGAAATAATCAGTAAATTAATTTTTCTATAGTTCAAAAAAATATATATATATATTCCCCAAATTACTGTTGTTCTCTGATCAACTCTGAAAATCCCGGAAAATGGAATGAATTATTCTGTTTCTCGCAACAACTGAAGTTTTCAATTATTAATTTAGGGACAATTGTCATTCAGTTCATGACAGGAGGAGAAATCGGCGCTTTCCATCATTCCAGGACTCAACTGGAACATTCCAGATAAACTGGAATGTGTTTGGAATTCTCTCGATACACTAATAGTTTTACTTAGATTTAAGTTATCGTTTAGCTTTCGAAGGGATGAGAGATCATTAGCCTCAGATGGAATTTCGAAAATGGAAATGACCTTCCAGCAATATCCAGGTACCGAAGTTCCAGGAAAGATCTCCGGCTCATCTTTCCTTTCCTCGTTTTGCCGGACGGTTGTTTTTTTATCAGATAGGTTCGTCTGGTAAAGATCCAGATTGTACTTGATTTTATTGTTTGTCAGCGAGCCCCCACTCCTCACCCCCCCCGCCCCCCACCCCCCTACAAATAAAAACACTCATATGGCCAGCTATAAAATAAATAAAGAAGCAAATAAAAGACACTTACAATGTTCATTCGTTCATAAAATATATATGAAGGACAAACAAAGATTAATATAAACAAGATATGATCCAACCTCCAGCTTACTCCGGCCGCATGCTAAAATCTACGGTCAAATAGAACGTTGTTTCACCAACGAAAATTAAGATAAATACATTATATTTTATTAGAAATAATTATTTTGTATTGTTTAACATACACATTATTTATTTTTTTTACTCTTTATTCTAATAAATAAATAATAAATATCCTATCCTAAAATTCCTGTATCTTTAACTCAACGCGAAACATCTTTTTCAGACCTTTTTAGTCTTTTCCATTGACCTTTCCTATCCCCCTTCCCAACAAGAACAACAACAACAACATCAACAACAACAACAACAACAAAGTATTATACACTTTCAATACAAATCAAATATTAAATATAAACTGTTTATATGGAAATAACGTCGGTGAAATCATTCACGTTTTATTCAACTTTTATTTTGATAAATGAAGTTAGTTAGCAATTCATCAGTTAAGGAAAAGTTTCTCTCAAAAATTAACAAGGAAAAAAAGACTCACTAATTGTCACCGAAAATATAACTTTCCATAACAATTTTTCTTTCAGCTGAATAACTCAAAATTTCTTTTGGCAAGTTGAATTGAAAAAAAAAAGTTCATTATTATTATTATTATTATTATATTATCAGTCAGACCTTTCGATTATCATGTAATAAAGGAATTGGATAAAAAAAATTATTTCTCATGAAAAACTGACTTAAAAAGATTTTTTTTAAAACAACTGTCTAGATTTGGTGTTACGAAAATGCATAAAGATGGTCATCCAAGTCTGGGTTTTATAAATTCTTAAAATTTTGACAGTAAAATCTTAATCATTTGAGCTCATGGTAATAAAATCTTGATTATCTCATTATTTAGGTCTTTTATTCGTAATCATTCGCTTGTCTTGGTAATGTTTATTTTTTACTTTGTTATCTCTCTCTCTCTCTCTCTCTCTCTCTCTCTCTCTCTCTCTCTCTCTCTCTCTCTCTAGGTACATACATACGTACATACATAATGTTAACAGCAAGATTGTGGCTACTCTTAATTACGATATAATATGTGCTTTTGCCACGAAAAGGACAGGAATAATTTCTTGTTAATATTAACTATGCAGAACATTTTGAAGATGGATTCCTATTACTCATATTAGCAAAAAAAAAAAAAAATAGAGTTATATAAGTTTCGGTTCAAGAAAAATCGAGGAATATTAGAATCAAGGAATATTAAAAACTCGAATGTTTTTTACCCCATGAAACCTCAAATAAATAAATAAATAAACAAATAAATAAATAAATAAATAAATAAAATAAATAAATAAATAAATAAATAAAGGAGTAAATAAATAAATAAATAAATAAAAGGTGAACAGTCCCCATCCGGGATCGTTCGGCAAGTTATTTTCTCGAATTTCCTTTTTGAAATTGACCCTCTGACTTCATACCTTTCACTTCCCGAAATCTTGGGGATAGTATGTTGTTGTTGTTTTTGATTAAGCTGACCTTGTGTCAGCACGGGCTCTTGCTCACAGAGCAGCCCGTAAAGAGTATAGTATAGTACCCCTGGCCATAAATACCCATACGCACACACCCAGAGAGAGAGAGAGAGAGGATTAGCTATAAGAAGATAAAACTATAATAGCACTTACACACTCAGGTCTATAGTGAAAGAGAGAGAGAGAGAGAGAGAGAGAGAGAGAGAGAGAGAGATACCCCTACAAGGGCCCATCTTTATCACATACCCAAACAGATGGTTGCTGTTATGATGTTAATCTGTCCTGTAAGCATAGAGAGAGAGACAGAGGAGGGGGTGGGGAGAGGGACAGGGAAGCTGTGTGAGAGGGAAAGAGACTATACTGACCATACAAATAGGAAGGCATCGAAAGGACATATACCACCTCAGGCAGTGAGGGAACTGATAGGTCAAAGTGTTGAAGGGATAAAAGCCAGGTCACTGGACAAAAGAAAAAAAAAGTGCCCCGAGGGCGTACTTTAAGGGTTTTTGGACCTTGACTCGAGATGATATTGGATCGTTTGTTTTTTTTATTGTTCTTTGTCTGAAGTGCTGTTTGTTTTTCGTGATATTATCTCGAGCATATACGTATATGTAGCTTTCCTTATGTTGAAATTGAACTATCATTTTAATTTTGGGTATATGTGTACTTTTATTTTGTTTGATCTTTATATTGGAGTACGAATGATTATGTAGCAATGTGAAATAGAATAGTGATCTCTCTCTCCCTCTCTCTCTCTCTCTCTCTTATAAAAGTCTAGTTTGAATGTCTAAAGGCAATGAACACCAAAAAATCCCATTTTATACAATGATCGGCCAAGTACAGTACAATGACGAAGAAAAATACGACTGAAAACAAAAACAAAAAACAAGTAGTAAATCATGACTTCGGTAAAGGCGAGGGAGTTAAGCGCAGACGCTTGCTTGACTTCATTTGTTTTAAAACATGCTATAGCTTCGTAGAATTATATTGCAATGTGACCTTCTAGTGAAACGTTCATGATTTTGAATGTGGGAATTATTTGAACAACAGAAACAACAGCAATAATAATAATAATAATAATAATAATAATAATAATAATAATAATAATAATAATAATAATAATACAAACAACGACACACGAAGAAACACCGACGAAGTAACAGAGAGGACGGAATGGGTAGAAAAGATTAGACAATGGATGGAGCCAGATACAGAGAGAGCAAAGATCACCTCCATGAAAGCCTACAACACCAAGAAATTAAGGGAGAAAACAAGTGAGGTCAATGAAATAATGGGCATAATACACACCACCAGTATCACAGAAACAAATAACTTGGCATATGCAGGAGCAAGATTAGTAGCAGAACTGATGGGGATTCGAACGCCAACACCACCAGCACAACCAACCCAACAGAAACCAACACAGCAACATCCTTGGAAAAGGCGCCTGGAAAAGCAAATCGTGGTGATGAGATCTGACTTGAGTAAACTGAAAGAGATGGCAGAAAAAAGGCTAAGAAGCAAGAAAACAAGGGAGGAACTCAACGAGAAATACAAAGTACAAGAGAGAGGACTAAGCAACACAATAGAAGATGTAAAACAGAGGCTTAAGGCCAAAGCACATAAGATCCAACATATGGAGCAGTTCGGTGTCACACAACAAACAAGCAACATGGCTCCTTGAAGTCAAGGAAGAAGAAACAGGGGGAATAAAACAAAGATTCATAGAGATCACGACAGACACAGTCAGATACCAACTAAAGAAAATGCCAAACTGGAAAGCCCCAGGTCCCGATGAAGTCCATGGATACTGGCTCAAAAACTTCAAGGCCCTACACCCACGAATAGCAGAACAACTCCAGCATTGTATCTCAAATCACCATGCACCCAAATGGATGACCACAGGAAGATCATCCTTAGTACAAAAAGACCAGAGTAAGGGAAATATAGCCAGTAACTACAGGCCTGTCACCTGCCTACCAATAATGTGGAAGTTACTAACAGATATCATCAGTGAAAGGCTATACAACTACCTAGAGGATACAAACACCATCCCCCACCAACAGAAAGGCTGCAGAAGAAAGTGTAGGGGCACAAAAGACCAGCTCCTGATAGACAAAATGGTAATGAAGAACAGTAAGAGAAGGAAAACCAACCTAAGCATGGCATGTTATTGACTATAAGAAAGCCTTCGACATGATACCACACACATGGCTAATAGAGTGCCTGAAAATATATGGGGCAGAGGAAAACACCATCAGCTTCCTCAAAAATACAATGCGCAACTGGAATACAATACTTACAAGCTCTGGAATAAGACTAGCAGAGGTTAATATCAGGAGAGGGATCTTCCAGGGCGACTCACTGTCCCCACTACTCTTCGTAGTAGCCATGATTCCCATGACAAAAGTACTTCAGAAGATGGATGCCATGTACCAACTTAAGAAAAGAGGCAACAGAATCAACCATCTGATGTTCATGGACGACATCAAACTGTATGGTAAGAGCATCAAGGAAATAGATACCCTAATCCAGACTGTAAGGATTGTATCTGGGGACATCAGGATGGAGTTTGGAATAGAAAAAATTCGTTGCCGTGCGTCATTTCCCTCTCGAGTTCCTCTCTTTCTGTTGGGGAGAGCCAGTTCTTTTTCTTTATGTTCCTTACTTGGTCTGCCAGCCTCTGTTCTGTTTGGGGGGTGTTATTCCTCTCATTCCAGATGTTGACCAACCTTCTTCTATATCCTCTCTCTGTCGGGTTGCTTCTGTTGTAGCATCTCCATATTTCCTTATTTTCTTCTCTTGTCCATTTCTTCCTCTGGTTTGCTTCTGTAGCTCCAGTCTCTGGTTGTTGGTTACTGTCGTTGTGGTGGTCAGTTGCTGGATGACGACCTCCAAGTACTTGACCGTCTTCCCCTTCAATTGGGCTGAATACCTGGCTGCCGGACGAAGCTCCTCTGTTGCCAGAGGTTCCATTTACGTCGTGTCGTTTAATTTCTCATTTCTTTCCCATCATTGCTGAGTTTTGCTATTTAACCCATAGCTGGACCCTACCCCATCAGGAATAGGTACTCATTTACAACTGAGTAGACTGAGGAAATTATGGTAAAGATTCTTTCCCAAGGAATCAACGCCGAGGAGAGCGGTCACCCATCCAACGACTGACCAGCCCCAATGTTGCTTAACCAGTCAATTGACGACCTAACCCACTCTGCCACGGCGCCACACTAATACAGACCACCAATATCACAGAAACAAATAATTTGACATATGCAGGAGCAAGATTAGTTGCAGAACTGATGGGGACACGAACACCAACACCACCAGCATAACCAACCCAACAGAAACCAAAATAGCAACCGCCTTGGAAAAGGCGCCTGGAAAAGCAAATCATGGTGATGAGATCTGACTTGAGTAAACTGAAAGAGATGGCAGAAAAAAGGCTAAGAAGCAAGAAAACAAGGGAGAAACTCAACGAGAAATACAAAGTACAAGAGAGAGGACTAAACAACACAATAAAGATGTAAAACAGAGGCTTAAGGACAAAGCACATAAGATCCAACGATACATGAACAGGAATAAAGGATACCAACAGAACAAACTATTCGGAACCAACCAGAAAAGACTATACAGCCAACTAAGAGGGGAAGACAACCACCAAGAAATTCCTGAAGCCGAACCAAGTAAGAGACTCTGGGAAAACCAATATGGCGCAATCCGGTTATCACACAACAAACATGTCAACATGGCTCCAGGAAGTCAGGAAGAAGAAACCAGGGAGAATAAAACAAAGATTCACAGAGATCACGGCAGACAGTCAGACACCAACTAAAGAAAAATGCCAACTGGGAAAGCCCCAGGTCCCGATGAAGTCCATGGATACTGGCTCAAAAACTTCAAGGCCCTACACCCAAGAATAGCAAAACAACTCCAGCATTGTATCACAAATCACCATGCGCCCAAATGGATGACCACAGGAAGAACATCCTTAGTCCAGAAAGACCAGAGTAAGGGAAATATAGCCAGTAACTACAGGCCTGTCACCTGCCTACCAATAATGTGGAAGTTACTAACAGGTATCATCAGCGAAAGGCTATACTACTACCTAGAGGATACAAACACCATCCCCCACCAACAGAAAGGCTGCAGAAGGAAGTGTAGGGGCACAAAAGACCAGCTCCTGATAGACAAAATGGTAATGAAGAACAGTAAGAGAAGGAAAACCAACCTAAGCATGGCATGTATAGACTATAAGAAAACCTTCGACATGATACCACACACATGGCTAATAGAATGCCTGAAAATATATGGGGCAGAGGAAAACACCATCAGTTTCCTCAAAAATACAATGCGCAACTGGAATACAATACTTACAAGCTCTGGAATAAGACTAGCAGAGGTTAATATCAGGAGAGGGATCTTCCAGGGCGACTCACTGCCCCCACTACTCCTCGCAGTAGCCATGATTCCCATGACAAAAGTACTACAGAAGATGGATGCCAGGTACCAACTCAAGAAAAGAGGCAACAGAATCAACCATCTGATGTTCATGGACGACATCAAGCTGTATGGTAAGAGCATCAAGGAAATAGATACCCTAATCCAGACTGTAAGGATTGTATCTGGGGATATCAGGATGGAGTTTGGAATAGAAAAATGTGCCTTAGTCAACATACAAAAAGGCAAAGTAACGAGAACTGAAGGGATAAAGCTACCAGATGGGAGCAACTTCAAACACATAGATGAGACGGGATACAAATACCTGGGAATAATGGAAGGAGGGGATATAAAACACCAAGAGATGAAGGACACGATCATGAAAGAATATATGCAGAGACTCAAAGCGATACTCAAGTCAAAACTCAATGCCGGAAATATGATAAAAGCCATAAACACATGGGTAGTGCCAGTAATCAGATACAGCGCAGGAATAGTGGAATGGACGAAGGCAGAACTCCACAACATAGACCAGAAAACAAGGAAACATATGACAATACACAAAGCACTACACCCAAGAGCAAATACGGACAGACTATACATAACACGAAAGGAAGGAGGGAGAGGACTACTAAACATAGAGGACTACGTCAACATCGAGAACAGAGCACAGGGGCAATATCTGAAAACCAGTGATGACGAGTGGCTAAAGAGTGCATGGGAAGAAGGACTAATAAAAGTAGATGAAGACCCAGAAATATACAGAGACAGGAGAATGACAAACAGAACAGAGGACTGGCACAACAAACCAATGCACAGGCAATACATGAGACAGACTAAAGAACTGGCCAGCGATGACACATGGCAATGGCTACAGAGGGGAGAGCTCAAGAAGGAAACTGAAGGAATGATAACAGTGGCACAAGATCAGGCCCTAAGAACCAGATATATCCAAAAAACGATAGATGGAAATAACATCTCTCCCATATGTAGGAAGTGCAATGCGAAAAATGAAACCATAAACCACATAGCAAGCGAATGTCCGGCACTTGCACAGAACCAGTACAAAAAGAGGCATGATTCAGTAGCAAAAGCCCTCCACTGGAGCCTGCGCAAGAAACATCAGCTACCTTGCAGTAATAAGTGGTACGAGCACCAACCTGAAGGAGTGATAGAAAACGATCAGGCAAAGATCCTCTGGGACTATGGTATCAGAACAGATAGGGTGATACGTGCAAACAGACCAGACGTGACATTGATTGACAAAGTTAAGAAGAAAGTATCACTCATTGATGTCGCAATACCATGGGACACCAGAGTTGAAGAGAGAGGGAAAAAATGGATAAGTATCAAGACCTGAAAATAGATAATAAGAGGGATATGGGATATGCCAGTGGAAATTGTACCCATAATCATAGGAGCACTAGGCACGATCCCAAGATCCCTGAAAAAGAATCTGGAAAAACTAGAGGCTGAAGTAGCTCCAGGGCTCATGCAAAAGAGTGTGATCCTAGAAACGGCGCACATAGTAAGAAAAGTGATGGACTCCTAAGGAGGCAGGATGCAACCCGGAACCCCACACTATAAATACCACCAAGTCGAATTGGAGGACTGTGATAAAGCAAAAAAAAAAAAATAAATAAAAAAATAATAATAGGAACACTAGGCACAATCCTAAGATCCCTGAAAAGGAATCTGGAAAAGCTAGAGGCTGAAGTAGCTCCAGGACTCATGCAGAAGAGTGTGATCCTAGAAACGGCGCACATAGTACGAAAAGTGACGGAATCCTAAGGAGGCAAGATGCAACCCGGAACCCCAAACTATAAATACCACCCAGTCGAATTAGAGGACTGTGATAGAGCAAAAAAAAATAAATAATAATTACAATAATAATAATGATAATAATAATAATGGAAGGGTGGGATATAAAACACCAAGAGATGAAGGACACGATCAGGAAAGAATATATGCAGAGACTCAAGGCGATACTCAAGTCAAAACTCAACGCCGGAAATATGATAAAAGCCATAAACACATGGGCAGTGCCAGTCATCAGATACAGCGCAGGAATAGTGGAATGGACGAAGGCTGAACTCCGCAGCATAGACCAGAAAACCAGGAAACATATGACAATACACAAAGCACTGCACCCAAGAGCAAATACGGACAGACTATACATAACACGAAAGGAAGGAGGGAGAGGACTACTAAGTATAGAGGACTGCGTCAACATCGAAAACAGAGCACTGGGGCAATATCTGAAAACCAGTGAAGACGAGTGGCTAAAGAGTGCATGGGAAGAAGGACTAATAAAAGTAGACGAAGACCCAGAAATATACAGAGACAGGAGAATGACAAACAGAACAGAGGACTGGCACAACAAACCAATGCACGGACAATACATGAAACAGACTAAAGAACTAGCCAGCGATGACGCATGGCAATGGCTACAGAGGGGAGAGCTAAAGAAGGAAACTGAAGGAATGATAACAGCGGCACAAGATCAGGCCCTAAGAACCAGATATGTTCAAAGAACGATAGACGGAAATAACATCTCTTCCATATGTAGGAAGTGCAATACGAAAACTGAAACCATAAACCACTTAGCAAGCGAATGTCCGGCACTTGCAGAGAACCAGTAGAAAAAAATCATGATTCAGTGGCAATAGCCCTCCACTGGAGCCTGTGCAAGAAACATCAGCTACCTTGCAGTAATAAGTGGTACGAGCACCAACCTGAAGGAGTGATAGAAAACGATCAGGCAAAGATCCTCTGGGACTATGGTATCAGAACAGATAGGGTGATACGTGCAAATAGACCAGACGCAGACGTGACATTGATTGACAAAGTCAAGAAGAAAGTATCACTCATTGATGTCGCAATACCATGGGACACCAGAGTTGAAGAGAAAGAGAGAGAGAAAATGGATAAGTATCAAGATCTGAAAATAGAAATAAGAAGGATATGGGATATGCCAGTGGAAATTGTACCCATAATCATAGGAGCACTAGGCACGATCCCAAGATCCCTGAAAGGAATATAGAAAAACTAGAGGCTGAAGTAGCTCTAGGACTCATGCAGAAGAGTGTGATCCTAGAAACGGCGCACATACTAAGAAAAGTGATGGACTCCTAAGGAGGCAGGATGCAACCCGGAACCCCACACTATAAATACCACCCAGTCGAATTGGAGGGCTGTGATAGAGCAAAAAAAAAAAAAATAAATAAATAAAATAATAATAATAATAATAATAATAATAATAATAATAATAATAATAATAATAATAATAATAATAATAAAATTTAGGTAGAGGACCCTCTTTCAAGCATATTCTATTGAGGGAGATTACTGCCTCAGCTGCATTTATTTTATAGAAGTTCTTTTCTATTCTTCTATATAAAATGCATGCAGCTAAAGCAGCAATCTCTTTCAATAGAATAATAATAATAATAATAATAATAATAATAATAATAATAACAATAATAATAATAATAATAATATAATAATAATAAATTCTTCAAAATTCTGCGGGAAAACGTTAACGAGAATCTATGGCTACAAATCTGTAGGACGATTCACCTGTAGATGGCCAGGTAGAAAATCCCTCCTTCCGTCATTGTTGATGAAATTTTTTAGGTGAAAGGTAATGCTAAGGTCACACATTCACGTATCAACGCACGCACGTCCACGCATGAAACGGAAATTGGTAGTTGGCAACAGCTTACGTCAGTAAACCGTAAATGTAACGTAAAACTAACGTAAAATCGTAGACGTACGGTGACGTGTCGTCCGGGTGTTAAGCTCCGCCCACTAGGGCGCCGTAGCCCGCTCCAGTTTGAAATGTTCAAAACAAGTCGTGGGTGGTCGCGCCAAATGTCACCTGACGTAGCTCCAGGCATTGCACGTGGGAGCCACGGTGACTGCTGCGGGGTAAGCTCTAGGGTGCACCAGCATCGTTCGCCGTCGTTGTTTTCTTTCCGCCGCGAAGCACGTGGGCCTCCTAATTGCGCTGCAGCCTACGGCGAAACCGATTCACACATTTACAACCCTGTACGACATGGCAACGCTGTAGCGTGGTATATAAGTCAGGTCGGCGCCCTCGGGTATCTGTTGGAAAATCAACTTGAAAATATGGCCACATGATTATCCCAAGACCTGACTGTCTCAGTTATTTCATTCATTGACAATGCGGATTTTGGAATAATCCTTCAGCACTGCTCCTAATAAGATTTCCACTTTCTCCTGACTTTTGACCGCTATCATCAATCAAACAATGAATTGGAATCTGTCAGAGGGTACGGGGTAATCCCAGGCTCTATTCCCTAGGTAGTATTCCAGCGTTTCCGGTACACAAATCTCAACCAGAAATCAACAACCGGGTCATTTTCGTCACAGGATTCCGGCATCTACCGCCTATACGTCGTCTGTCACACCTGCTCCAGTAAGAAAGTTAATTTATGATTAGCAACGCAGGAACAGTAGAGGAGTTGGGGCCTGGTGTTATTGGTAAGGCTTCCTTTAGGCTATGAATAATCCCGGTTGGACGAGTACTTATATGGACCCATGCAGTGCGAACCATTTGTGTGGGAGCAGGACTAATGGCTTCATAGCCCAGGGGCTGTTTCTCTGTGTCTCAGGTGGCTGATCACGATTTCAGAATATGGAGACAAGGTTTCAATAAAAGGCGAGTGGGAAATGGATAACGAATATAAAAATACTGGGGAAATTTCTGACGAAGACAATAGTTAGGATGTCTAGTAGTCCTTTTTGAAATAACCTTTACTGCTTAGGCCAAAAATAACAAAAAGACTTCACTTGTAGACAGCAAACGATAGTATAATCTGCTAGAATAATTTTCACACACACACACACACACACATGAACACTTTTCCCGGTAACACGGTATTCTCAGATTATGGAAGTGTCGAAGATATTTATTTCTTCTGAATAGCAGTCTTACAATAATGGTGTAACAAATAATGTAAATATCTAAGAGGAATTCCTATATACATCTAAAAATATTATCTTGAATAGGTACAATTCCTATTTATTTTTAAGAATGTTTGATAAGTTATTAGATGTTATTCTATATCGCTTAAATATAAATCGCCCATAGTCAACAGTTTTATAAGTCTAAGTGTATGTCTGAATGGTAAAATCGAAGCAAGACAATTCTAGTGCTAATCTTATATAAGAGCTCCCAAAGCGTTCATAAATCATAATTCCTAAAACTACGTATGGTATTCCTTGTCGACTGGTTACTTGGTTATTGCTATAAATATCATTCAGAAATGGGGTTAATATATAATCAGTGATGTGCTCATTTACAACCATTATTCTAATTGCGTCTACTGAAATGTTTTTGTTGTACAAATTAAAAAAGTATATATCTTGGTAAATCTCTCTCTCGTCTCTCTCTCTCTCTCTCTCTCTCTCTCTCTCTCTCTCTCTCTCATGATAATAAATCTCGATTTTGTGTGCATATAATTTTCAACTGTAATATTCAGCTGTGTTGTAGATGTCTTTCGCGGATTCAAACAGATTAAAAATAAAAAAAAATAAAAAACTGTAGTAATGTGCTCATACCCCTGGCAACAGCACAGCCCCACAACGGTGGGCGTGGTCTTGACGTGAACTTGATCGGCGTTAGTTCCAGGTAGACGTCCGACCTTGCTTTCTTTGCGCGTACATTTGCGGCGCAATTTACGTTGCTGGCTTTACGTCCGGTAGCCCGTGTCCTGTTTACCAGCTGTTCAAGGTCATTTCACCGCGATGAATGCCCAAGATCCACATACGTGGGCATACGCCGTCGTGATACGTGAATGTGTGACCCCAGCTTAAGGGTCTTGTAGCATGCCTGTAGTATAGTCCCTTCCGTGATGAAAATCTGCCTCTCTCTCTCTCTCTCTCTCTCTCTCTCTCTCTCTCTCTCTCTCTCTCTCTCTCTCTCTCTCTGGGAAAATGAGAATTTTTTCGTGCGTTGTGAAAGGTAATTTTCATTTTTATACGAATTTGCTAAACGTATGCATACTAAAAGATTTATTATTATTATTATTATTATTATTATTATTATTATTATTATTATTATTATTATTATTATTATTATTATTATTATTATTATTATTATTATTATTATTTCCTCTAGATCCCCATAGTAGGATGAAAAACCTTAATGTTACAAATATCAAAATTAGCACTAATATTATCTTTGGGTGTATGAAATGGAGTTAAAAAAAAGTATTATCCACTGAAATTATTCACTGCTCCTAAATTTTTCCTTCTTAATTTTGTCCTAACACATTTCAAATAATAAAATTAAAATAATAGTAAGCGCTGGAACTTGTAACACACCGTAGGACTTGCTCTCAAGTGAATCAAATAGTTGAATCTCTATATGAGACTCCTTCTATATGCATTACACAAAGGCCTGAACCTTTCTCAGTTATAGAGGCTTTTGTCCAAAGCAAGTTTCATTACTTTGGGTTCTTACCAAATGGATTAAAAGAGAGAGAGAGAGAGAGATACCATTGTCTTTACATTCTTTCCCGACTGAAGTGCATTACGTATGTCCCTGTATAATAAATTGCACTAGAAATACACTGATATATCTTAAAAGAAAGAGAGAGAGAGAGAGAGAGAGAGAGAGAGAGAGCATTGTCTTTACATTCTTTCCCGACTGAAGTGCATTACTTATTTCTCTGTATAATAAATTGCACTAGAAATACACTGCTGTATCTTAAAATAAGAGAGAGAGAGAGAGAGAGAGAGAGAGAGAGAGAGAGAGAGAGAGAGAGCTTAATGTCTGGTCCTTTGTCGTACATTCATTCTCGCTAGCAATGCATTACACGTTTCCTGTATAATAAATTGCATTAGCATTACATTGTTGTATCCTAAAAGGAGAGAGAGAGAGAGAGAGAGAGAGAGAGAGAGAGAGAGAGAGAGCCGGTGTTTGTGGTAGGGGTGGCGGGTGGGGTGGGGGCCATATTTGAATTCATGCCTTCAGCGGTGGAAAAGTGATACGGGAAAGAAGTCGACAAGGAGGAAAAGTAACGGAAATAAAGGGAAAATGGGAAAGTAGTAATATGAGGAACAAATAAATTTCACTTTCTAGTTAATATTAATGAGATACACTTAAGCAGACAGTCAGTCAAATCCACTAGTCTTTACAATAGTTAAAGCTTAGATTATGAACTTATTTCCTACATACATACATATATACATACATACACGAGTGTAAGCGTCGACACACAAGAACACACTACGTACACACTGTATAATTAAACCATTATTTCTCTCCTGTTTTTTCCTTTTTTGTCCACCAGTTTAATGAAAACGACCTTAGCCTAGAATGACCTAGAATACTGGAATAGAATACCATTAATTAAGTTTGCCTTTGATTCATAAATGCTCCATGATCAAGGGCTGTCCAACTCCCTGTTTCAGCAAAGGACAAAGTTATATATATTTTTTGCTGCACTAAGAGGTGCTTGGCGTCGCAAAGGCATTTGGGAACAGGAACTCAAATCACTGGGAATCAATTGATGTCAGAAAAGGGATAAATTATATGTGTTTATTCTATAGTAGATTCACATCAACCGTGCAATTGATGTCTAGGCCAGTCCCTCGCAAAGCTCCTGATTGACTGGCTGTTGATAAGCCAATCGCAGCGCTGGAAACTTTCAGTCTCTCGAGAGAGTTTACATAGGCAGGATGTATGTTCCACCTCTCCTGGAAGAAGTATACCTTAGGAGAGGTGGAACATAGATCCTACCCATGTGAACTCTTGAGAGAGACAGAATTTCCAGCCCTGTGAGTGGCTTATCAACAGCCAATCAGGAGCGTCGTAAGGGACTGGCCTAGACATCAATTGCACGGTTGATGTGAGTCTACTATAGCAATAGAAGAGTTCCGTGGAAATAGGTGACAATATTGACGGCCATTCAGATCAGTAAAAGATCAACTTAACGATTTGATCACTTCAGTCCACCGACCAAACAGACGACTGGGAAAGCTAATGAACTGACGCGTCCAGTCAGTCAATGCTCAATCAATCAGTGCTTGGTGTTGACTTTGTTTCGAGTTGACAGATCAAGAGGGCGAGTGGATGTACCTGGAGAGTGACGTCATTGAGTCTCGGCGATGTGATTGGCTGTTGGGGGTCGACTCCTCCCAAAATGATTTCTCTCTCTCTCTCTCTCTCTCTCTCTCTCTCTCTCTCTCTCTCTCTCTCTTCTTGCTTTCAGACAGTAACAGAAGAATTATATCTGTTTCTTAACACTTTGGAAAGTAACCTATATAACTTTCTCTCTCTCTCTCTCTCTCTCTCTCTCTCTCTCTCTCTCTCTCTCTCTCTCTCTCTCTCTCCTTGCTTTCAGACACTAACAGAAGAATTATATCTGTTTCTTAACACTTTGGAAAGTAACCAATATAACTCTCTCTCTCTCTCTCTCTCTCTCTCTCTCTCTCTCTCTCTCTCTCTCTCTCTCTCTCTCTCTCTCTCTTTGCTTTCAGACATTAACAGAAGAATTAATTATGTTTCTTAATACCCTGAGAAGTAACCAAAAAACCTGCTCCTAGAGATAAGTGAGCACAAGATGTCTCCTCGGATGGACTAACAAGTCTTTTGATTTACATCTCCTCTCTCTCTCTCTCCTCTCTTCTCCTCTCTCTCCTCCTACTCCTTCATCTTCCTCTCTCTCTCTTTTCTTTTCTCTCTCTCTCTTCTCTCTCTCTCTCTCCTCTCTCTCTCTCTCTCTCTCTCTCTCTCTCTCTCTCTTTAGTTCCAGAAGTTAACAGAAGAATTATATGTTTCTCAGTACCCTGACTAGTAACCAAAATAACTCCTCTCTCTCTCTCTCTCTCTCTCTCTCTCCCTCCCTCCATTCTCGTCCTCTCTCTTCTTCGCTCCCTCTCTCTCTCTCTCTCTCTCTCTCTCTCCAGTCATGTGACTACAACATCAGCAGTAGCTCTCGGATTTGATATGAGCGAATAAGCTCATATGATACTAATTAGTCATTGTCGTTAGGAATATTCCTAATTACCAATTCGGAATTTAGGATATAACCAGTATATGTCATTCTCTAAATGGGACTTCTCTTCTGTTTTGCTGATTATTGTAACACATTGTCGTTTATAAATATCATTGAAAATTAATATTAATATCGTGTAGCCTATCCCTACTAAAAAAAAAAATTAATTAGGCCAGCCATCTTACCATTAAGAACAGACAGAAATAATACGTAAACAATTGTGTCACGACTTCACAGAATGGATGGAACCCTTAATTGTAGAGTCAGAGTATGGTTTAATGAGATTTCTCAAAGCATCATTATATTAACTTTCCTGTCATGTAATTAGACGCTTTGTAATATGTGATCAAAAGAAGATGCAGTTTTTTTGTATTTTTGTTGACGTGTGAAAATACAAAATGGCGTTTTTATTTTAATTTTTATAATATTCATGCTTAATACTTTATATCTATAATGTATTTTCATGGCCATGGACTGAATAGCAAGATCTCTCTCTCTCTCTCTCTCTCTCTCTCTCTCTCTCTCTCTCACCTTTCCATTCTGTCTCTACCCTCTCTCCTCTCTATCTCCCGTCGTTCTCCTCTCTCTCCCTCTCCCCACTCTCTCTCTCCTCCTCTCCATCCTTCTCTCCTCTCTCACTCTCAGGGTCTCCCTCCTTCTCCTCTCTCTCTCTAATTCATTTTGGTGAATCTCTCTATCTCTCTCTCTCTCTCTCTCTCTCTCTCTCTAAATAATTTTTGTGGGGAATCTCTCATAAAAAAAATTTTCTTCTCAGAGACAGAGAATAATAATAATAATAATAATAATAAAATAATAATAATAATAATAATAATAATAATAATAATAATAATAATAATAATAATAACAGACGTACCTCAAACGCATAACTGGAATACCTGACATAGCATCTCTTTATGTATTCCTGTTTGCTAAAAGCACAAGTTGCATTGCTTAGCGGGACTTTGCAAGAGCAAGGTTGCACGGGCAGAAATCCATTTTCTTTGTCATCTTCGAGGTCTCTCGAGTCAATGGTGAACTATTGCAAATAATCCTGCTCTCTCTATCTATGCTACATCTGTTTTGGGGATGCTTCGCCTCTTATATTCTCTTTGTATTTTAATGTATTTTTATCCGTTTATTAAATTATTACTTCTTTTCTTTTTAACAACTAGATCTTTTCTTTCTGTTTTTCCCTATGCCTTCTCTTACTTCTTAATGAATATAAATATGGTTCGTTTTCTGAACAATAATAATAATAATAATAATAATAATAATAATAATAATAATAATAATAATAATAATAATAATAATAATAATAATAATAATAATAATAATAATAACAACAACAACATAGTAAGAAAAGTGATGGACTCCTTATTAACACGGTAGTAGCATTTTTTCAAAACCTCAATTGAAATTAAGATAACTAAGATAGGGACAAATATCTTTCTGAGACCCGTAGGAGAAAGAAAGTGGATGTTAGGAAGATAGCCCAAGTGAATGAAATATTAATGAGTAGAATGCCATAATTAGGGAAAACAAGATTTTAAGTGATTAATTCAAGTCAAAATGAAAAGATGAAGACAAAAAAATATGGCTATAATTCTACATATAAGTTTAAGAGGCTATAATATTAATTTGAAGTTTCATGGCTATAATGCTTAAAATACAGTCTTATATTTCAGTTTTATATTTACTTACCTTGATGTGTATATAAATTTGTTTTTTCATTTATCCTTATAACTTGCTATTTATTTCTACTAATATTTCTCCATTTTCACAAGTTGGGATTGGAGACTCATGTACACCCATTACGAAACATGAAAGTAATTCACCTGTTTATTAGTTTATTTATTAATTAATGAATTGTTTAATTTGTTTATTCATTTCTGAATCTATTTATTAAAGAAATATTGAAAACTGCCTCAGTGAGAACTCATTGTCAGCACAGCCTTAAATAGCAGTTCAGTCAATGACAACAACCCTTCCATATTCTGAAAAGAAAAAGGAAAACGATAGTTTGGCATATGTAGCAATTTCAAGCGAAGCACCAATCACAATAGTTCAGAATGAATGGAAACTAGCCACAGGGTAGTACGTATATATAATGGGCAAAACACGGAAGTCCTCGTTAGTGGGGGGAATGCCTCTTCAAAGTTTAGTTTTCTGACAGCCTTTGTGAGACTCTTACAAACTTTTTCTCGCGATTGGCACTTGTGACCTGTTTTCAGGTAAGAAGGCAGATGGTGATTTGGTTATTAAAGCCAGTGTTTAGATGAGAGAGAGAGAGATTATTATTTAATAAATTTATTACGCCCAAAGACGTCAAACAAAGTTACATATTAGCAATTACATACAGTGCATCAGAAATCAACAGAAAAAAATTACAGCATTGAATCATCGGTATATCAGTTACAAAATAACATATATGAGATCGTATTCTATTATCACAACAACTGCAACAGACAGTTTAGCAGCCACCAAAGTGAGGATGAAGAGTCAAAATTACGTCTAGGTGGTCATCTTTGAGTAAATATTGGCAGTTTTGAAGTAAATTTTGTCCTTGAGGTAACAGATTCATGACAGTGGGGCAATGAAGGCAGTAGTGTTCAAGGTTATTGGCATTAGCAAGGTTACACAGTTTACATGAGGTGTAGTGTGGTATATCTAGTGTCTGTCCAACCTGCCACACAGGACGATATCCCAACCTTATCCTGGCACTTACGACATTATGCCTACGCACCATGAGTCCACGTAGGCATAATGTCGTAAGTGCTAGGATAAGAGAGAGAGAGAGAGAGAGGGAGGGAGGGAGAGAGAGAGAGAGAGAGAGAGAGAGACTCGCATTTCATAACTGCACTACCGAGAATGTGAAACATGGTATAGTTTACCATCCAGCTCACATTTTGTTTACATCTGATATTTTTCAATAGTTGCAATACTTATTCCTCTTGAATTTCGGCAAAGCATAAGTGTCAGTGGGTTATGTTGATTTTCTGGCATATAGACAAAGTTAGCCAATTGATTTTTCGAGAAAAATTTATAAATACTAATGATAGTGATGTTCCATCAGTTTAATATATTCGTTGATTGAGGGTCTCAGCAGTTGCTTGATCATGGTGATTGTGACGCCAGTTTGCAACAGCGGACTAATCAGGAAATCCTCATCCTGATTTCATATACATCAGCATTGTTAACCTTGACAATATTTATTTAAAGTTTTGGCTTAAATTCACACAACTTTGCCTACTTTAAACATTTATACTGCTACATATCCAAGAAAATATGCATTTTTATCTATTTTTTAATTTATAAATTCAAATTTTTTAGTAAGTTATTTTTCTTCTTTCTGTGTTTCCCTTTACCTCCTCTTGCTTCTTCCTAATGAAAACAATATTTTTTAGAAGCTTGAATTTCAAGTCAGTGGCCCCTACGGTGGGCTTGTTCCATATGAATAGATTTCATCTTCTGATAATTATTAATAATAATACTATGAAAAGTGTAACCCTTCATGTGTTGGACTACATTTCTTAAGCTATGATTAGAATTATAATAATAGGAGAAGTGTAACCTTATATGTTGGACTATATTTCTTAAGCTATGATTAAAATTATAATAATAGGAGAAGTGTAACCTCATATGTTGGACCACATTTCTTAAGCTATGATTAAAATTATAATAATAGGAGAAGTGCAACCTCATACGTTGGACTACATTTCTTAAGCCATGATTAAAATTATGATAATAGGAGAAGTGTAACCTCATACGTTGGACTATATTTCTTAAGCTATGATCAAAATTATAATAATGGGAGAAACGTAACCTCATATGCTGTACTATATTTCTTGAGCTATGATTAAAATTATGTAAATGACTAACACCATTACCTTACTAAAAATTAAAAGTTCGGGTTACATTAGAAAAAAAAAAGAAAAAAAAAAAGCTAAATCCCCCATACATTCTACACCGTAAATATCAATGATCTGGAAATACGTGTATCCTCTCGGAGGTATTTAATGGCCTTGACATTCCTGTCCGAGTTTCTTGAGTATGAAGGTCACATTCCTTACGGGAGCATCCGATATATATAACTTTTATTTTCATTCGTAAGAAACATTACCGCCTTTGCTCATAGGTGGAGTCAGGGTGGAGTCTGCTGTTCATTTGCAATACATACATCATTGCAAATTCTGCGTAATTGTTGTGGTTTGTGTTATGTAAAAATTAAACTTTATGACTGTAGGGTTTAGATCTATTTTTTTCAAGGAGGTCTTTGATAGTTTGCTATTTTTAACTTTATTATTGTTATTTTCCTCCTTGCCATTTTTTTCCGTTAGTGAATTTGATCAAATGAATCCCGTAAGTATTAGGAGGCTAATTTTGACATTATACTTGTTATTTTCATTTATTTGTCTATTTTTCATTCGTTATTTTCGTCTCATTTTGATAAAACACTGAATCTCCAGTCACCTTTACCCTATTCATTCTTATGTAAAGTTGCGATTTTCAATGAACTTAAAAACAGCCATTGCACTTTGACTGAATCACTTTGGAGTAAATCTCTGTTCACATTGGTTTTATGTACAGCCCTCCACAGAGATGATTCCCTCTCTGGCGGGCCCTTGTGCGTTCTCAAAATAAGTTGCTCCTTATATTTTATAATTGGCTTTTAGCGTTTTCTCATCTGTGCCATAGCACCTGCAATATAGGAGAGTCTTTAGTTCTCTTTTAAATTTGCTTTCTTGCCGTAGGATCTTCACTTCAGGCTGCCTTTTATTGTATAGTCTTGGCGCGCAATGTATACAAATGCTCCCTCACCTGACTCGCAATTTGTTCTAGGTTAAAATATCCTATATGCTTCGCTTGCTTGTCTGATCACAATATATATTTCAGGTCTAAAGAAGCTTTTAAGCAATTTCTGAGATATGTTGGTTCACCAAATTTTAGCGCTTTAAAGACACTCAGACATTGGCAATCACAAAACAATTATTAAATAACTGCTTATAATCGGGTACGACTAAAATATGTACCTAAATAAAATTAGTGTTTCAACAATGAATTTGCAGAGGTATACCTAAATGTTTAGTCTTGATGGTTTAGTCAATGAGTTGAATCACAAGCTATTGAATCATTTCATGGAAATATTACAATTTGTTGTATTTATTTATTTATTATTTTGTCTTTACCCATTATTTTCATTCTTCTAAATCAGCGCTAAAAAGATGAAGGTAAAAAAAAAGAAATTTAAACTTCCAACATAATACCTGGAAAACATAAAAAAATCTGGGTTCAAATACAAAATTTGTTCATGCTAATGAAAAGTGTACTTAGAAGCAGCCAATTTTTCATATAATGCTAATGATGAGTGTACTTTCAAACAGGTGCTTTTGCCTGTTATAATGATGAAAAATGTATATAGAAATAGATAATATTGCCTATTATAATAATTGAAACATGTACATACACATAGATACTTTTGTCTATCATAATAATGAATAATGTACATACAAATAGATACTTTTGCTTATCATAATAATGAAAAATGTACATAAAAATAGATATTTTTGCCTATTAGAATGGTGCAAAATGTACATACAAATGGGTACTTTATGGGGCCAAAATACAAGTATCCAGTCGAGCCAAGGAACATATATTTTTAAGGGTATTTGGGCCTCCCCAAAATGGAGGAAACTGCAAGATGGCACCTGCTTTCTTTGGGAATTTGTCGATGGCGACAAAGGTTGTAAGAAAATGAATTAAGGATGCTTTGTCACTTGAAAATGACATAGGCATGCATACCTTTGCAGTTTGCAAGTTTTTCTCTAATGTAAAATAACTTCTGTTTAACCCATAGTTCCTTCCTCTCTGAAAGCACATAATAGGAGAAGTGTAACGTCATATGTCGGACTACATTTCTTAAGCCATGATTAAAAATATAATAATAGGACAAGTGTAACCTCATATGTTGGACTACAATTCTTAAGCTATGATTAAAATTATAATAATAGGAGAAGTGTAACCTTATATGTTGGACTATATTTCTTAAGCCATGATTAAAATTATAATAATAGGAGAAGTGTAACCTTTTACGTTGGACTATATTTCTTAAGCTATGACACCATTACCTTACTAAAAATTAAAAGTTCGGGTTACATTAGAAAAAAAAAAAGTTAAATCCCCGACACATTCTTCACTTTGTAAATATCAATGATTTGGAAATACATGTATCCTCTCGGAGGTATTTAATGGCCTTGACATTCCTGTCCGAGTTTCTTGAGTATGAAGGTCACATTCCTTAAGGGAACATCCGATATATATCACTTTTATTTTCATTCGTAAGAAACATTACCGCCTTTGCTCATAGGTGGAGTCAGGGTGGAGTCTGCTGTTCATTTGCAATACATAAATCATTGCAAATTCTGCGTAATTGTTGTGGTTTGTGTTATGTAAAAATTAAACTTTAT
>NC_087221.1:43639296-43674296 GCF_015104395.2 Macrobrachium nipponense
CACACATCACATGTATATATATACATATATATATATATATATATATATATATATATATATATATATATATATATATATATATATATATAAAGTTTATATGTATTAATTTTCTAAGCTTGGCCAATTGACAGGCGATTTGATTCACGGATTGTCGCAGATGTGGAAATGTTCTTGAGACAGTTGAAACTGAAAAACCACTGAAGAGGTTGAACTTTATTTATATATAAGTATTAAATATGTTATTATCCTAATTTATTTTTGGAGGCCTTCCAAACTGTGTTTCTTTGTCCGTTAGAATACCGGACATAAGTTACACAGAATACACAGAATAGGCAGACCTGTAAATGGAAAATGGGGTGTCAATTTCTAAATAAACCACTGAAAAAATAGAGTAATAGGTGCTTCTTAACACTGGAAAGCCTGTTCGAAGTGAAAAAAAATTCAGTAGACGTTAGAAAGTTAAAATTAGGAAAATTATATCAATGTGTTGTTGGAGAATAATATCTATTGGTGAGTAATAAATGATGCAGGGTAGAAAGTTTTATCTAGACACCTTAATCTGCAAAGAAAATGCCATTTGGTTTAGATAATCCTGACCAATAGTTCCAACTAAGAGACAAACAGTTAAGTTTGTATTTTTAATGAATATGGATTCAGAGATACAGCTAAAAAAAAAAAAAATTTCGGAAGTTTTTTATTTTAAATTCATATAGGGATGCTTTGTACCCAGTGGGTGTCATAAGGAGACCATTGGTGTTTGATGTTTTGTTTTGGTCGGAAAATGTAAGTACTGAGGCTAACAACTCTGATGATTAACAAAGCCATACATGAGGGAATAGCAGTAAAGTAAAACATGTGAGTGTTTAAGAAATGGAAAGAAGGAATTGCACATCAACTGCAGAAGAATGAGTCTCTGAAAAAATGTTATTGATGGATTTTATGAAGGTGATTAGCACAACTACAAAGGGGAACTGATGATTAGAGAGAAGACGAAAAACCCTAAAAATGAATAAGGTGGATGCAAGGAATGAAAGATAAGCCAGTACGCAAATCATTAAAACAATAATTGTGCTTATGCGTCGGATAAATGCTGTAGATGCGGCTGTAGTATTATTCTTTTGGATTATAGAGCCTAAAATAGGACATAAACTTTGCTGGTAAATCTCTGCTATTTACCAGCAATATCAATTGAGATAATGAGAAAAATCAGTTTACTTGGATTTGAATTCATGTGGGTTTTTATTTGATTCCGGATTAGTGCCATCAGAAATAGTTATTCAGGAGGCTCGCATGCATTCTATAATGTGCTTATATACATACGTACATACATACATACATACATACATACATACATACATACATACATACCTACATACCTATACCAAAACCTAAAACACACACCTCAGGAATCTCATAAACTCTTGCTTAGCTTGAAAAGGAACCATATGATTTAAAGTAAGTGTATGGCCTGAACGTCTTAGAATACAAACGACACGCAGCAAAAGGAATCTTAAAAGCAAATTATTAGCAAAAGAAAAATAAAAAAGCAGACGATATCTCGAAATCTTCCCTTCAGCCCTACGTTCTTTTGTTTTTGAAGTGGGAAGGAATGGCTGTCTCCTTGTTATTGTTTTGGAAAGTGTTCATCTTTTTTTTTTAGTACGTGTTTAGATTTCGTAAATACCACAATCATATTTTCATTAAAACGATATATTTTATATTTCTATAGAGTTCATAATAGGTATTGTAGTTGCTTTGGGGAGTGGAGGAATGACATCTTAAAAGCAATGAATTAATGTCGTCTTGATGATATCAAATCACCCGCGACTGAATTTAAACCAAACATTCGCATTTCGCGAATATCGAGGGAACCCCCTATGGTAATTCAAGTATGCAAATCATAATGATATATATTGTTATGGAAACCTTAGGCATCTCTCCAGGTCTAGAGTCACCTCACCATCCAAATACTGAAGACTAAGAAGAAGAAGAACGAGAAGAAGGCGGGTCTCCCACCTGATAAACTCCAGACCCCAACGCAAAAACGCCTTAGAAAGCGCCAGCGATTGGTCAGCTATGGAGTTCGTTGACACCGTCCTCGCCTTCCTGGTTAATATTCGAGGCCCCTTCCTGCTCTCGCTCCTCAGTGATGTTGACGTAGCAACGGGGGAAGACTTGCAACCAGCTGAGTGGCTATATAACAACAACAGGAGCTAACGCTGGCCTCAAAAACCACTCGCTGACTACTACTACTTCTTCGTCACTGGAGAGTCTGCTTAATTAAGGTAAGATGTTTTCCGCTGCCCCCGACACGAAGAGATTTCAAGGCTGTATGCCGGTCGCTCCGACTTGGGAGGAATTCTGTGACTTATTGGAATGTTTTAGGCTTCGAATATTAATTTATTTGAGCGGCTCCGTACTTCGAATGTTTCATTACTTTCTTGAGATTTACCTCCGGTTTACCAAAGGCCTTTTGAGTTTTCCCGGAAACTGATGAAGTTTCCCCATGTCTTTATTTTGGTGGTACGCGGGTCTCTCCAACTTGGGAGAATATCTTTGGTTATATTTCTAAGCTTTGAATATTAAATTTGTACATTGGACTCGAATCATATCTTGTGATTTATTAATTTTACAAATAGGCCTTTGAGTTTTCCCTTAAATTACTGATGTTCCTTCCCTGTTTCAAGACAGTTTAGTATCCATATGAAACTTGTGTACTAGTTTCAAGGACTGGCGGGATTTAAATATTTTGTTTTGAGGGTTTTCAAAATTAACTACTCTTCGCATTTTGAAAAAGTAGCTACGATTTAGCAAATGCCTTCAACTTTTTTTCAAGAATAAAACAGAATTTTTAATTCAATCACTTTTATTTTGAAAAAGCAGCTGAGTTATAGCAAATGCTTGACGATTTTTTAATCCTGAATTCTTGGGATATTTAAGGTTTAATATATCCTATCCTCAAAAGGATAGTCTTAAACTTTCAAAATAACTTTTCAACATATAACAACTCTCTTCTATGGAGTATTGGCCAGCGGGGTATTGGACCGACTTTAATTTGCTCTGAGTGCAGATTTTGAATGACAGGAAATATGACTTAACTAAAAAATTGAAGCCCATGTTCATTTCCGTAAAGTGTTAATTTCCGTAAAGTGTTCATATCCGTAAAGTGTTCATATCCGTAAAGTGTTCATTTCCGTAAAGTGTTCATTTCCGTAAAGTGTTGATTCCAGAAATTGCTAATTTCCAGAAATTGTTGATTTCCAGAAACTCTTAATTTCCAGAAATTGTTGATTCCCATAGTGTTGATTTCCATAAATTGCTGATTTCCATAATTGTTAATTTCCATAAATTGTCGATTACCATAAAGGACAAACACAAGTGAAAGAACATAGCCTAATGAAACTGTGTTCTTTTATTCAGTAAGAAAGCCTTCAAAAGGTCTAGTGTGCTCAATCATTGTTATTGAGATTTAGTACATAATATATTTCGATAACTTATATTTTACTAACAAAAAGCGTACGATTCTGCGTTATTCCCTAGTTTAGCATAGTTAGTTTTTATTGGAAGGATAAGCAGAAGTTCCTGATTCTCAGACTCAAAACCTTTAAAATTTCTTGCAATATAGTTAAATGATTTTTCAGTATCATATAAAATATTGTAGGTTATTTTCTTCTCTGCCTTGAGCTAGTTGTGAGTCTGCTAATTATGTTTGTCTGATCGAATACTAGTTAAAAGTAATGAGCAATTTTAGAAATTACATGCAGTGAAACGGGTTAGAGACCCAAGCATTGTATCTTGCATTAAAATATTTGATAATTGGATTCTAAACAGAATCCAGGTTAAACACTTCAATTTTCTGAGACTTTGATTAAATTGTGAATTGTTGAGAAGTCCACATTATCTACTTATTACTGAGCTTAATACCATGAAATGGCTGTTAAACCCAATCTTGCATTTAAAAAAAATCTGACTTTGCCTTCCGAATAAGGAAAATAATCTCCATCGTAAAATTGTTGAAAATGAACTTGATTTGGTGTTCTTATGGCCTATGCGTTTGCTTGCATTTTACTAATTAATCTTAAAAACCTTCCAGATTTGAGCCAGTGGATACAGTTGTAAACGAAGCCGACTTAGAAAGAAAATTAGCTGTACCATCGGCGGCCCGGAGCGGTACGAGCGACGATTGTTTACACTTGCCCGACTCCAGAAATCTGTTACAGTTCATCTTTTGCATGGAATTCCAGGTACTGTTCTTCAGTTTTTATAATTTATCATTAGCTAGATTTTTGTTAAACAGCAAACTTGGAAGCTGCTGAATACGAGTATCTATAAAACTACAAGTTTCCACGCCGCGTATTTTGAAACTTAAACATATTCCCGGTGCTGTTTTCAAACGGTTTACAGCCTGGAAGCTGCTAGTTTTCCATCGGCTTTGAACTGGAAAACCATTGGACAATAAAAGTCTTAAAACAAAGATATTGAGCCACCATTATCCAATTTAATATAGTTTTTCTGTGATCATATGAATCTTTCGGGGGGGAAAAGTTGGCAGGCCGATTCCTAAAGTCAAGTTGCATGTTCTTGAAATGTTAAATTGAGGTTAAGACATTTAATGTGTGTGAATTGTGGACACCAGATTATCTTATATATTAAATGGTCTAACATTTGTGGCGAGGTGCCGCCACTCTCCCTTACGAGATCGGCGTTGAATGGAGTGCCAAAATTATTTTCAGAGACCTACAAAGTCATCGGAAATTTTAACAGAAAGAACTCTTCTCAATAGATATTAAAACTAAAATTGAATTTACAAATGGATTTCTGTTTAACGGGCAAGAAAAACTAGGACGGCGAAGGAATGCTGTCGGTGATTTTGATTTTGCAGCTTTGCCTAATCGTTTGCATTTTAATGTTGATTTTTTTTTAGGATTTTATTTAGGCAAATAATCAACAAATTTATTTAATTGTTTTTGATAAATGAATTTTTATATAACGGCCAAGAAATCGAGGGGGAGGAAGATGTGTTTTCCGTGATATTTAAAATTCACATTTGATTTTGAAGCGTTGCCTTAATCGTTTCAATTTAATATTGATTTAACTTGGTGATTTAGGATTTTATTTGGGAAAATAACCAACGAACTTACTGGGTATTTCTACAGAAGCAGTCCGCACGGACTGCAAGGAACATAACCGCGGATACGACATCCACTAGGGATTGGGCCGTCCAATGTATTTCCCCGTGTTTAGTACTGGACACTGGGAGTTAATTACAGTCGTCCGAATAAATATTACTTAAAATTCTTGTTCAGTAAGTAAAACTGCATAGAAAAGCCGCAGCTGCCATAGTCTTGGCCGCCGCGGATAAGTACCCTAGATCTACCACTTAGGGAATCGTCTAAGCATCCTGTGACTGAAAAACTGGCTGCAATTTACATTAAAATAATTCTGGCGAAATTGTCATTGTGATTAAGTACTAAAAAACTTCAGTGGGCCAATTGCACAGCGATTTGCCTAAAAAAAAGTTAATTAAAATTCTTTGCGAATAAAGTTATTAGCGTTAGTTAACCGAAAGTTTGTAAGTAAAATTTTGAAGGATTTTGAGACAAGCGCCAACATTTATTTTGATATATTTATTATTTTCTTGTAAAGTCAAGCAACATTAATCTGCATATATGGCTGTAGGTACGAATGAATTTGTATTAGAAATGTGTAGGAAACCACGCCAAAACGGTTCATAAGCAGTTTGTGAATGTTAGTCGAGTAACCCCCCCCCCCCCCCCCCCCCCCCCCCCCCCCCCCCCCCCTCCACCCCCCCCCCCCCCCCACCCCCCCCCCCCACACCCCCCAAAAAAAAAAGTGTAAACAAAGTCTGTGACGGAAAAGGGAATGCCACAGAAATAAGCTGTTCGAAGGCAATTTTTGGTCATTTTATTATAAAACTTAAAAGCTAACTTAGAATTTTTTTTACAGAAAAAATGCTTGATCACCAAACTAACAAATTAAAAGAAACTAAGATTTTCAGCGAATTGGAATAGACTGAAAAGACTTGCAAACACTGTTGGTTACTGGAATAAAAAAAAATGTAAACACTGGAGCAAAACTTTAATAATAGTTTTCTGAAACTTTTGAAAATTTTATGGAATTTTAGACTAGTTTATACAGATTTAACTTTAAAATATACAGAAACTGTTGCTTGTACGGCGAACATATTAAAATGAAGCTTTAGCGAAATTCTTGTTCATATGTTTGACAAAACTTGTTCATAAAATATAAAAACGGTTTTCGTTAGGTAAACAAATGTTAAAGGTCTTCGTTACCATGTCAGTTTAGAAGGCTCTGGGGAAACTTTAAAATATAATTTATTCATTATATTGAAGCGCTGAAAAGGTAAAAAAATTATTCTGGAATTTTCAAGAAATAATGGAACAGGTAACTTTTATAAACGTTGAAAAAACTTTTTGGTGAAACCCTTTAATTTTAAATACCTAATGATTTCTGTTGCTCATCATATTAAAAACGCTGTTGAAGCCTTTCATTTAGAGGTATAGACAATTTTTGTTTTTTGTTTTTGTAGGTAGAATATTGTGTTGATAACTAATTTTATGCTGAGAGGTTTAATGTTGATAGCTGGCTGTTATAAACATTGGCCTTTGTGACACACTATGACATGTTTAGGTACAAATGAAAGATCACTTATATACCACTATCACTTAGCTGTAGAATGCCCCTCTGAGGATGCTGTTTAAAAATGCCAAGAAATAGCCATATGGCAACAAGAGAATCGTTCCTATTATGTGAAGTTTTTCGCAGAGCTCGTTGAAGTTTGGTTGGAGGGCTGAAACATCAGTGATTGTATATGAAAAAAAAAAATGGATCATATTTGTGGTGGTGTCGGGAGAAATTTCTAATGGATACAGTGAAAATATTTCTTTTTATTCAATATTTTCGCTACTAACAAAAATTGACAGTTTTATGTTCAAGTAAAAGTGAATACAAATATCAATTTTGATTTGGAAAATCTGAATGTTTTGTTGTGTAGATGGTTCAGAAGTATATTGACAGTTCAGTTTTAAGTGAATAAATAACTTTCTCGAGATATGAAAAAATAAAAAAGCCATCTGGAAACTACATAAGACGGTTAGTTTGCGAGTTCTGATTTTGGCTTACTCGGGGAGTAAGCCCATAAACTTTGTTGTTGTTGTTGTACGTGTAGGAAAAGTCAGTGGAAGAGCTTAAAAAGTTCCTAAAAAAGGGTTTCGCGTTGAGTTCAAGATACAGGAATTTTAGGATAGGATAATTATGATTTATTCATTAGAATGAAAATGTGAAAAATAATGTGCTTGTTAAAGAGTACAGAAAAATTATTTCTAATGTAACGTTTTCATTTTAATTTTCGTTGGTGAAACAAAGCTCTTTTTGACCGTAGATTTTAGCGCGTTTTAATTAACGTTAAGTTAGGAATATAATGTTTCCAACTTATGCGTGAGGGGAGAATCTTGCACGCATCCCGGGTTAGCTGGAAGACGGATCACGCCTTGCTATATAACAATCGAAAAAAATACCTTGTTCAGTGCTCAGATTAACTTTAATTAAAAATGTCGTTGTTGGCTACACATACCGAAACAATACCGGTGCAATAAAAGTTCTTATATTATTAACGACAAGAAGTCTTGACTACCTACGCAGAAAACACTTGAATAACAGATACAAAAGTAGGAATTTGACCAACAGGTGATAACTGTGTGAAGGATTTAACAGAAACTTGTCAGCTGTTAAAGAGCTAAGTACAGAGATTATCAGTTGGTAATTAACAGAAACTCGAACACTTGTTTGTTGAAAACAGAGCCCCCCTGAAAATTACTGTCTTTTCTCCCTAAATTAATATTTGTGTATATGAGACTTTCCCGGTAAAACCAGTAATTATATAGCTATCGGTTTCCAAGTAAACTAATAGCTATATAATTACTGGGTAAGTATGTACAAAACT
Source organism: Macrobrachium nipponense (assembly GCF_015104395.2). Classification (NCBI taxonomy): domain Eukaryota; kingdom Metazoa; phylum Arthropoda; class Malacostraca; order Decapoda; family Palaemonidae; genus Macrobrachium; species Macrobrachium nipponense. Next base: position 43,647,281 of record NC_087221.1, read on the forward strand.
TTATTTCATTATAAAAATACAATGTTTTACATTTTACGTTTTTCATCAAATGTCTGAAATCTTGTAAGCATTACCTATATAAAATTTTAGATATTGTAATTACCCCCTGCTTTTTTTTTATATTTTGATAGCCTTTGATATTTTTCAGAATTCGTTGGAAAAAGTCAAACCAAAGCGAGGCCATACCGAGTAAAAGGTCTTTCTAGTTTGGCGTACTGTCAGCATATTCCTTGGATTAGCTGGTAAGTATTTCAGTTTAAAATCGTTGCATTTTTCGCAGGGCATCTCCCCCTGCAGGTCTTGATATTTGCTTTCTAGTGGTGGTGGCACTTTAGGCATTTTATAATACACTAGTTCAGTGAACTGTAATTTAATTTAGTCTCAAGACTGGTAATTTGTAGTAGTGTAGCAAAGCACGATAGTTTTGGATAGAGCAGCAAAGACGAAACTAGTAACTAGTATGGTATGGAGAACATGATAGATTAGTGTAAATTCTGATATATGTATTCTCGTAAATTTAGGGCAAATTCAGAATAGTAGGCGTTTATACTGGACGTGGAATTACAGTGGGATTGGAAAAGTTAATGTAGAGAACGATGCTACCATAATCAAGTGCCTTGGCATTGAGATACTATGATAAACCTCGTTGTACAAGATGTACCGAGATGTACTACACACGCCTTACAGATAATAAATGTAATTATTAGGTTCGTGTGGAAAATAATAGCCCTTGCAAGCAATTATCATTTCATTTAATAACAGCAGCATCTCCAGAAACAATATCCTGAATTTACCAATCAGAAATGCTGGACACCGTTGCAAATATAAAGTCGTACGTAACTCAAGGGGAAGGGAAATGAATTACCAGTAAACAGGAACCTGACGGTAATCTGCTCACAGTGTATAGAACCTTTGGACTTATTGGTGACTCATTAACCCTCACACCCGGCTGTTATCAAGTCTGCTACGAGTTGTACCCTCTTCGTAATTTTCCTTGACAATCTCAAAAGTAGGAGTTCTGAGCTGCTTGTGTACAGAAACTACTTTTATTTGTTATGGTTTAGAAATAAAGGAGTTTCTCAGAATGGACTACAGAACTTCAACAATTAAGTCGTACAATCAGTCTTGTCCACACCTCTAATACCCTAACAAACGAGGAGTAAACACACACAACTGGCAATCATACCCATGCCCATTAGATTATGAAAAGTGTACGTGTTATTTGGTCTTATACTGCTACCATTAGGTACATTCATTCACACAATCCTAAAACTAGAACACTTCATTCTTTTTCAAACCACTAATCATAACACTCATTGACCTATACAGCCGCAAAATTTATTAAAAATGTTAATCTTTTTATACCATCATCATATCATTAGGTTTTCTCTTTGCAGGGTATTTACCTCCCCTTATTTCTGTCTAAAACACATTCTTCATCTATCTCTGATCTCCTTGATTTTCTGAGCCATCCAACTGATCTTTGCCCTTCTACATCTGCATTTACTTTTCTATCCAAATTATCAAGCTGCCACTACCCACTTATCCCATGCTGTGAACTTATCTCCATCCCCAAGAACAAACCTTTTTAAGAAACTGACTTATTTTTACTATGACAGACGATCATTTCCCCAAGGTGGCAAGGCTGAGTTAATTGCATCCCTGTATGTCTTATTTTCACAATATAATGATTTCAAATTCAGCCTGAAAGCCTTGCTTATTTTTGGCATTTTTAAAACAAAATAGTTTCCATCTTTAATATTTAGTCAGTTTAATATTCAATTCACAATTTCTTTGTTTTAGTATAGTAGTCATTTTAACATTTGCTTCATTTTCACTAATCTTTGATCTTGTCTGTCTAATTCTGCAGATTCTGTCTCTATTAAAATAAATAACTTGAACATTTAACTCAGTGAGGATGAACTGTTAAATGCCCTAGAAACAATTCAAATCTGGATAACTTACTATCCCTACATTAGAAAAGTTCTCTTAGAACAGTTTCAAATCTGCACACCTGCACTTTGAGTTAGAATTAAGCAATGGTTTTTGTTTCCCAGGTATCATCCTCGATATTAAAGTGCAACTTCGTCCTCTTAAACACCAGCTTCTTGAAATAAGAAAGTATAGACGTAGCAGTTGATGCAAATATTGGATGCTCACTCTAAATTGTGAGCGAAGACACCACTGGATACTACTAATGTTTCTGATGCTGGAATCTGCCTTCACTCACTGGATACTACTTATGTTTCTGGCCATAGGAATCAACGCAGGGCGAGGAATAATCAGCCTAGCATTTATGTTGACTGCCATTGCAGTATCTGGACAAGCTAAGAACCAGCTAAGAAATTTTTCTTGGTTATCTGTTGCCCAGCTTTTCAAGATATTTTGATGTAGCAGAACTTTGGATTTTTTTCCTTTTTAATCTAGTTTAAACATAAAAATGGTAGTTGCTTGCAAACGCCACTGTTACCGTGAAGATAAGCCTTTCAAAATTGACTCAATTTGTGTTTGACTTAATCAGAAGTGGTTCAGGCGTGAAATATTTAAGACTGGAACCTAGCAGACCAATTATATTGAATTTTTGTGATCTTGTGTAATGGAGTGACAGTTACTAAATCTATAAAATCTGTGTTCGATTTTAGATAAATTTGATACATGTATATGAAATTTATCATTAGTGTATTTAATTTGGTGAAGACTGAAAAAGTGATAATCGTAAATCATAATACTTCTCGTAGATATTAAGCCTTCAGGAATTTGTTTAGCGTTCTATACAAAATTATTGGATTTGAGTGAATATGGGATGATAAATTTATATTAATTTCTTAAGTTGATAAGCTGATTTACCTGATGCTTCTGCCTTTACCTGATGCTTCATCTTACCTGATTTACCTGATGCTTCATCTTATGTTTGGAAAGTGAAAACAAATTGTCATTCCGAATTGTTTATTGTTGTAAAAAATACCCAAATTCCACAAAGATGGTAAAGCTGAGCATATTTGAAAAATACGCTGAACGTCCAAAGTTTTGGCAAAGGAACTTGAACCTTAATAATGAAAGCACCAGTACAAGCAGCGAAGACATGGAGCTCTCAGATGGCAGTGCTGATGAACACAGGACTGCCAACCTAAGAAGTGTCTGCCAGGAAAATGCTAATGGAGCTCACAGGATGGGAAATGAAGGTGGTAATGAAGTTGGACAGCTAGATTGCAGGGCACATGGTGCTGTACACAATGTAGTCTCTGGGGGTTTTACTAATCTTGGCTATGAAGTTGAGGAACAACCCTTGATGAAAGATCCAGTTGGGGATTTGAGGTCTTACCGCAAGTACACAGATGAGGAGGCAAAGCCTTTAACATGCAACGAAGTACTTGTAAACAATGTTGTCTCTGGGGGTTTTACTAATCTTGGCTATGAAGTTGAAGAACAACCCTTGGTGAAAAGTCCAGTGGAGGATTTGAGGTCTTTCCGCAAGTACACAAATGAGGAGACAAAGCCTTTAATATGCAACGAAGTACTTGTAAACAGCGATTGTAAATTATCTAGTAATATGCAAGATGAAGACATCGACAGACTAGAAAACCTCGTTGATGGTGATGCCAATGATGAGGAGATGGACAAAAAAGGGACGTCGCTACAAGAGGAATCTTTCATGTCAACATGCGAAGTCGCGAAAGGGGAGCCCTCAAGAATGGATGGTTGTGAAGCAACCCTGGCTGACACTCCTGAGAGTTCAGTGGACGAGGAAGAAGTTGATCATGCACCAGAGTCAGACGACCTGTGTAACTCTGATCAAGAGGACCTCGAGAATTTTGGACACACAGCCATATACTCGTGCAGCATTGAAGACGAGATGGAGGAATCAGATGGTGATGACAAATACTCAGGACACTGGAAGATCTGCATGAAGAATGAGGTGAGAATGGTCATCACCAAAGCAAAGAAGAAGAAAAAGTATCCAAAGCAAGAGGTTCGAGGCAGGGGCCGAAGGAAGAGAATCAAACTCAAGTTACGTCTTTCTTAGCCACATACGCTTTTGAAGTTGGGAGTCCCAATGGATTATAATATAGGTTTTTATATGGTCTTTCATGAATTTGCGTAAGTTTGTACAAATGTATTAAGAGTGCTTTCAGATAGATTAAAATCAAAGTGCATGTTGTTTAAGGTGCCTCATACTTAGGATAACATTTTATACATCAATATGGCTGTTCTATAAGTTAATAATGTTAAAATGTTAAAACTGCATAGTCTATATTCATAAGTGGCTTTATTATATTATCAAAAGCTTATTTACTTAGGTTATGTTTAGTGCTATAAAGAAACTCTTGGACTTCTGAACAGAGGTCTGTTCAGTGTCCCTCAAGACAATTTATTATTGTTCCGCATCACCTTGCTTACTAGTCTAAAAAGGCCTTAAACTGCAGCCTGAACCTAATTCTAGGTCTGCACCTATTCAGAACAACTTAGCAACTAGGTATATGTGGTTGTATTAATCTGAATGTGTACCCCTTGGCTAATATTTAAGCAATACTGCATTTTTACATTGAGAGAGTCATGTACGTCTTTTGTTTCCTTCTGTATTTCACTCTAACATTTTGATACTTACAATTTCCATAACGTCGGAAGTTGTAGAGTAGCCCTTGTCTGGTAACAGTTTGTAGTGATAGTAAAATACGTACCTCATTTAAACGTAGGTATGCATTGTAGAGATGATATACTGGGCACTCGAGTATCTCCTGTCATGTTTGAGGGTTATCTTTAGATTTCGTGCAATATTAGATTTGAGATTCGAAGTATTGTAATTATTTTAAAAGGTTCGTGCATATTTTATCTACGTAGTCTATAGAAATTGTCTATGCTCGTATTTTGTTGATTGGTACTTATTACATATTAGTGTACATGAATTATATTGTGTTCATTACTTAAGGCAATACTAGAGCCAAATTATTAGACGCTTCAGTGTGAAAACTTGTAGTACTCGAATGTGTTCCCGTTTGCACTTCTTCAGTAATTTAAGAAATCTGCGACTTATTCTGAGCACATCCTCGTGTTATAAGTGAATGCCACAAGGCATAATATGAAAGGCGAGAAGTAACTTGGAAGTTAAGTGACAAAGCTTACCTCTTGGTTGTCATATCTTATCAGATAGTGCCTCGTTAAATAATCATTCTCCTGTTACAGTTGTGCTTTGAATCATACCAAAACATTCATTTTTGTTTGGTTGGTGCTGTTGTCATTAGTTTTACTGTTATTATTAAGTTTATTCTGACCACTCGGTCTAATTCTTTTACTATTTACCTGGTCAGTTTAACAGTTACGGGTCAAATGAATCATAAAGACAGTATATTTAGATATGTTTAGTGTGTATCAGCATTATAGATACTGCATAGGTTTTGGAATGAACAGATCCTTTATTCAAATAGAATAAATATGCTTATTTCACTCGGTACAGAAATGTTTGGCTAATAAAAATTTTGGAAAACTATCTTTCATCACTTTCTTTTCACTGCCCTTTTACAGCTTTCTTTTTACCTTGAAATCTCATTGAACGTAAACAATCTGTACTTTAAGAGGTTTGTAAAATGTTGGTAACGAAGGTGTAACAAATGTGAACAGTATTTTTATAAGTCTCTAAAACAGATCTGTCACATGTAAAAGTGTCCCATCTTACCATGAAGTTGTGGGTCTAATGAAAATTTTTAAGCTATTGAGGTGGTTTTCAGTTATAAGGGATGACTGAACTTTGAAATCAAGACTTTCAAAAGCATTTTTGCTGTAACCTCTCTACTCAAAACGTTGTAAATGATGTTTCGCAAACCTCTGTCGATGCATATCAGAGCAAGGGATTTTCCTTGCCTTTCCTTGTAAGGTTTGGAACCCCAAGATAAAAAAAAGAAAAGAGGATAGTCAAAGCAACTAAATTTATAAGAGGAATGGATTACCTGTATTAAATATGCAGTCCTGCACCCATTGGCACACGCACTCAATCACGTCCACCAATGTTCTCAAGGTTCACAGGTAGTTATAAAAAACTATGAATTTTTAATCAAATAGCATTTAACTATATGGATCAAGTGCCAGGCCATCAGCCCAAACTTTCATTAAGCAAATAATGTTATTTATTTCAACTTTTTATGGCAGTCATCCACACATTCAACCCGAAGATCGAGTTTCCCTTTAGATGGGACGAGAAAGGAAAGCAAAAAGATTAATGTAGCCGATATAAGCATTACTTCAGTTGCAGCCCTACTTAACTTCCTCTGTGCATCTTCTGTACAGTTAACTAGAATGTGCCTTGACCTTGAAACAGAATTTGGGCGTTTGGCGAGAGTGGCAATCGTACACAAACAGATACGAAGAATCATTAGAGAAAGTGAGGTTTGTAGCTGATTTTATAGTCTTCCAGTTATTGTTGCTAAGGTTAATTTTTTTTACTAAGGTTAATTCTTGACTTCATTTTACTTAGCAGAGTGAAAGAGAAGCGGGGTTAATGGTCCTTGCTTCGTAAGTTAGCAAAAAAAGGCTGGTGGTGAGCTTGCTAGTTGCAAATGAATGTCATTGACATATCTGATAACGATCTGAATATCTTTTTTATTAGAGATTGCGCATACGAACCAGTTCGTATACTTAGAAGGTAAGGGTTTCTTGTATTGATTGTGTATTAGTGTTCAAATACCTAACTCATTTTTTAATATACTACCTTAGTACGTCATCCTACGTCTTTGCCCTTTTAAGTAACGTTTTAACCTGTTGTACCTAACATACTATTAACTAATTCATACAAAGGTATTTTAGATTAAGACCTAACTAATCACTCACCTAAGAAACGATGTTTTCCTAAAACTGCGTAAGAACCATTCGAAGGTTTCGTGAATACTGTTGACACTTTTCATTTCAGAACTACTTCCATGCTGTAGGAGAGAGAACTCGAAGAGACTGCCAGAATACCACAAAGACAATAAATAAAGTCCTAGACCAGATGGAAATTACGGTGGAATGTTCTCGTGATCAACAACTGTGGAAAGATCCGTGTCCCGTTTAAGCCAATAAAAGGAAAACTTGACTAAAAAAAATGTTGGTAAAGATGATTACTACACTTTAATTATGATATTTTGCTAGATACCCGAAGGAGTTGGGACTTTCGGGTTCTTATGCTTATTATTGGTTTTTAATGATTAACTGACGTGTTTGATTTGTATTTATGAATCTCTCTGCTCAGAAGAAATGTAGTTTATTTCTGTTGAATGATGAAATTTGAACAACTATGGAATATGTTTAATTGTAGCCGATAGGGAAAAAGTTCCCAGTACTCTGTGGAAATTCAGATTTAAGAATCAATATCTTGATCTTTTACAAATAGTGCTAAAGGAACGTATTTCACTGGGCGACACGGCTTCCTCGCTCAGAAATAGATTTTTCCTACGTCAAAATCCCTTTATTGGTATTTCTAAAAAACTTCTTTTTTTAACATTCGTAATTTTTCAGGAAATGAGTCGGACACCCAATCAACCCAAACAAGCAGCTACAGATAAACAAAACTAGATAAACACGTACTCACAGCAACTTCAAAATCCATGATCATAGAAGTGTCTTAGCCATTAGACTTTACTGAAGTTTCCTGCGCAATGAACGTGAGTAGTTAATGTTTATGAGGTTTATCATTGCAGATTCTAAGGGCTTTTGTTCGGTAGTTAGGCCTATCAATAGCTAGGCCTGCCATTGCATGCAGGAAATAATGCCGTAAGCTAAGTTGCTATGTTAGGCTGATGAAGTGCCTTACTTCATATGCTTTCATTTTATGGTAGTGACTTGCAGCCCAGGGACATTCAAGAATTTGAGTCTTTCTGTCCGTCTGTGTAATAAAGTTAAACTTTCCTAACCCATGAAAGTGTCAACACTGATGATGACTGGCTACAAACTTCATATGTGCAATATGTGGATGACTGTGTGCTCATCATTGTATATGCTGGATTAAATTTAAAATATTACGTTCACATTTCAGGGCATGAGTTTCTAAGCCATTTAGCAGCAAGGATGATTTCTCAGGCTAAAACCCGCCAGATGCTGAAGCCTTGCCGAGGATGGGGGGCTTAGGGTTCAGCAGCTGGGCCCTGATGCCTGGTGGGAACCGCTTTCTCGCTCGGCCTTGGTGCCCAGCTGTTGATCCAACGAAATAAGTCTGCCCTTTTTCTTCTACTAAAAACATTTCATCTTTCTGCCTTCCTCCCCTTATAAGGTATGGATTCGATGATGATGACTATTGGCTTGGTTTTGGACATGATTTAGTCTAAATCTTGGGATTTGAAGGAGGGTGAGGATGGATGGCATGCCACCTCACCCATAGAACTCTAGTACCTGACGTGGTCGAGCAAGGGGAAAGTTTAATGTCAAACCCTATCCTCAATGCAGGGTCTGATCTCGACGGACATCATGACGCCTTGGCACTGGAGATAGGGTGTATATCCAGTAATTACCCCTAGGACGACCCTAATTAAAGGGATGACCCGTCCTCTAAGTGTGACTCCATGGTGGGTATGGGGAATATCTGGATGAACTATGTATTTTACGTTCTATGGCAACCCCCCCTATTTCTGTTGAATGACTTGTCCACGGAACCCAAACATCAATTTTTCATGGTCGGTCCCCAGGATCAATGTAGTATCCCTGGGCCGAATGACAGACGGACACAGTTGACAACCCAAAGCAATGCGAGTAGATATAATACAGCCAGGAAATCTAAACAAAAAGCATCTGGTTCCAGTATTGTCACACTGGAACCATTTGCCATGAAGAAAAATAAAAAGTATGAAATAGCTCCTGGGGTCTTTGTACCCAATTCCTTTAATAAATACCTGAATTTGAAGCTTGAAGGTGACAATATAGATATTTTTCAAGTACACAGGGAAATCGTGAAATGTTGTGGCAGACAGCCAAAAATAACACCGCAGAATGGAAATATGCTCCTTGTAGAAAGCATCTCCCCAGAGGAAAGTATTAAGTTGATGGGATTGTCAGACCTTGCGGGAGTTACGGTTGAGTGCACTCCCCACTCCAGCCTGAACTCCAGCAAGGGCTTGATTTATGCCCCTCAGTTGATGGCTTTCTCTGAGGAGAGACTTTTAACAGAATTAAAAGACCAGGGTGTAATAAAGGTGGAAAGGATGTCAAAGAAGGTTGATAATATCAGAATACCTCAGCCTACCTTAATATTAACTTTTGACACCTTAAGACTTCCGGAATATGTCTTTGCAGCCTGGTATAGGTTTAAGGTAAAGCAGTACATCCCGAGACCCAGAAGGTGTTTCTATTGCCAGCATTTTGGACACACCCTACAATCATGCCGATCCAAATTGCAAGAAAATCCTGCAGTCTGTGTCAACTGTGGAGGATGAGCAATTGAGTATGTGCACCGAGGGAAACCTAAAATGTGTTCACTGTGGTGAGGGACATGCATCATCATCTCTGCAGTGTGATGTATGTTTACTCGAAAAAGGAATTCAAGCAATCCAAGTAATAGAAGAACAACATTTAAGGAAGCACGAGAGAGAGCCAAAGCAAAGATAGTAAGACCCGGTCTAAGTTTTGCTACGTTAGTAGCAAAATTAAGAAACCAAAAGAAAGAGACAAATAAAAAAACCCAAGTTAGGAGCTCAAAGGTAGAATCAAATAAAGAATCATTAAAGAGACAGCTAACTGAATCATTAGAGTCAATTTATGATGAGAGAGTAAAGACAAGGTTCACTAGAACCAACAAGAAAGACCTTAGTATGGAATTGGAAAAAATTGAAGTGCCAGTTGAGATACACCCTCCACCATCTGCCTCTTTGAAGGTAAGGCCAGTGGTTGCTGGTCTGGTGCCAGCTTCTGTTGGTGCCAACTCCTCTTTGGAGGACAAACCAGCAGATGCTGGTCCCCTGGTGCCAGTCCTCGCTGGTACTTCTGCCTCATTAGAGGCAGAGCTGGCAACTGCCAGCAATACAAAGACTTGAGGTGGTCTGCTTTCTCCATCTCGACAGAGATGGAGAGTGAAGAAAATAAGAAATTCTTCAGTGTCGTGTCAAGGACACTGAAGGAAAAGATGTTGGCTCTATGAAGGCAATAACTCCACCCAAGAAGCCAACAAAACTTTCCATTAAAATGCCTCCCCCTAGTAGAAAAAAAAAAAAGCTCTCCCAGTCTCGTCAAAAGGAACCATAATATTGGTCCCAAACATAAATAAATTCACTTCCATTATTCAATGGAATTGTCAGGGACTGCGAGCAAAGTATGAGGAAGTCAAGCTTTTGATCTATGAGCACTCCCCTGTAGGGTTATGTTTGCAGGAGACCATGCTAGGTGAATATACACCTTGTCCTAGGGAATATGTTCACTATAAAACTAAATTTGATTTAGAGGTGGGAAATCATGGTGGATCCCTCATCTACATCCGTCGAGATGTGCCACACTACCAAGTGAAACTAAATACTCCACTTCAAGCTGTGGCTGTAAGAATTAATTTAAGAAGGAAATATACTTTATGTTCCCTTTACATTCCACCCAATAGCCATGTCTCCCAAGAGAACTTAATATACTTGATGCAGCAACTACCAGAGCCATTTCTTCTTCTTGGTGACTTCAATAGTAGACATCCATTGTGGGGAGATGTAACATCAAATCAAAAAGGGAATATGATGGCATCTTTAATAGAAAATGAAGATATAGGTCTTCTTAATACTGGAGAACCTACCCATTACCACATTCAGACAGGCACCGTCTCCTGCATCGACCTTTCAATATGTAGCTCCAACTGCAGTGTTGATTTTAGTAGGAGAACAAGTGATGACTGGCATACCAGTGGCCATTCTCCAATTGTGATCGACACCAATGATGATCCACTTATCCCGAGATCACCACGTTGGTGCTTAGAGAAAGCAAATTGTAGAAAATTCAAAGATTTGAGTGAGTTGGAGGGGGATGCAAAAGATTTCCCAAGTGTAGATGATGCCATTGATCTACTCAATGGAACATTACATACTGCAGGTCTACACTCGATTCCTCGAACTAAAGGACTATTCAGGAGACGGCCAGTACCGTGGTGGTCAGAAGACCTAAGGCTGTTACACCGAGCTACCAGGTCATCATTGACCAGGTGCCGTAATCATCGCACCTTGGACAATGTCATAATTTACAAACAGTGCAGGGCACGATTTCGAAAAGCCATGAAAGCTGCCAGAAGACAAGCATGGGCCGGATATGTATCCTCTATTAACAGCAGAACACCAGTCTGTAGCATTTGGAAGAAAATAAGAAAAATTCAGGGTAAATTTACACCCAATCCTCCTCCAGTACTTAAAGTGAATAATAATCATGTCAATGATACCACAGAAATTAGTGATGTGTTTTCTGAACACTTTGCTCAAGTCTCTGAAAAATCAGATAGTTCTCCAGGACATCATTTCAGAATGATGGAAAACAACAGGTACTTGACTTTTCATCAAACAAAGCTGAATCATGTAATATGCCTTTTTCTGAAAGGGAATTTGACTCTGCTTTAGCTAGGAGCAAGAACACTGCCCCTGGTCCAGATGAGATTCCTTATGAAATGTTTAAACACATTTCAAGGAACACAAAACTTTTTATAATAAGTATTATCAATAGAATATGGGATGGAAGCAGCTACCCTAGCATATGAGAATTAGCTACCATGTTACCATTCCTTAAGCCTGGAAAAGATCCTCTCTGTGCAGCAAGTTACCGCCCCATTGCTTTAACTTGCTGTTTATGTAAATTGATGGAAAAAATGGTAAATGTAAGACTGATGTGGTATCTAGAGCACAACAATAGTCTAACGCCTTCTCAGTGTGGTTTTCGAAAAATGCACTCCACCCTGGACATCTTACTGAAACTTGAAGCCTCTGTCTGTGAAGCCTTTGCCTCCAAGCAACACCATGTGACAGTGTTTTTTGATATAGAAAAGGCATATGACACTGCTTGGAGACATGGGATTCTGAAAACTATGCATTATAGTGGTCTACGAGGCAAATTACCTTTATTTGTGAAATCATTTTTACATCGTAGGTATTTTAAGGTTAAAGTTGGCAGCACTTAATCAGAGAAAAAGTGCCAAGAAGGTGTTCCCCAGGGCAGTGTCCTCAGTGTAACACTTTTTGCTCTGGCCATAAACAGAGTTGCAGCTGTTATTCCAAGAGAGGTCTTAAAGACACTGTTTGTGGATGACTTGTCAATATCGTTTGCTGCCACCCGGATGACTGTAGCCGAAAGAAAGCTACAATTAACAATAAATAAAATAGTAAGTTGGGCTGAGAAACAGGGTTTTAAAATCTCCGTAAGCAAGACTACTGCTGTCCACTTCTGTCGTATCAGGGGAGTGCATCCTGATCCAGACCTGTATTTGTATGGCCGCAGAATCCCATGTGTAGAACAAGCACACTTCTTAGGCCTAGTTTTGGACAGTAGATTGACTTGGGTCCCCCATATCAAACATATAAAAGCAAAGAGCCTAGAAGCTCTACAAATCTTGAAGATGCTTTCTCACACCAGTTGGGGAGCTGATAGAAATCTTGTACTAAAGCTTCATAGATCTTTAATCTTATCAAAGCTGTCATACGGTTGTGAAGTATATTCTTCGGCTTCCTCATCTAACTTAAAAATTTTAGATTCAGTTCATCATTCAGGTATTCGTATAGCCACAGGAGCTTTCCGTTCATCACCAATATCTAGTTTGCTAGTTGATGCAGGAGAGATGCCCCTTGAACATTATCGCCAGTCATCATTACTTCGGTACTGGTTTAGAGTGCAAAGACTCCCCAAATCTCTGGCATTTGCTGTGGCAAATAGAAATATTTTTAACGGTTTTTACAAAAGTCATCCAAGGTATCCCATTCCTTTTAGCTATAGAATTAAACAAATTTTAGAGGATACAAATATTAAACAATTTCCCATTATCCCCTTTGTGTATCCCAGTACTCCTGTCTGGAGGTTACCTGATGTGAAATTCTGCAGGTACTTCAATGGAGCAAAGAGGGATAAATCTGATGAGGAAATAAGGGCAATATTTTTAGACCATGTATCAGAGCATATAGATACATGTTTTATATTTACTGATCGCTCCAAGTCCAATGCCGGCATTGGATATGGAGTTTTTAGCCAATCTTTTAACCGAAGAGGTGCACTTCCTTCTATTGCCTCAAACTTTACAGCTGAATTGTATGGCATCCTAGTAGCACTGGAACATATTGTAACACTCCCAGTGTGTAGCTACACAATATTTTGTGACTCCAAAAGTGCCTTACAGTCCCTGGAAGTCTTTAATACAGATCATCCCTTGGTGTTGAAGATCTTGCAGTGGATCTTCTTGCACCAAAAGCATTGTTTCATTTTGTTGGGTTCCGGCCCATGAGAACATATCGGGAAACGAAGAGGCAGACAAGCTAGCCAAATCAGCAGCTCAAACTTTGGTACCGAGAAAATGCCCTGTTCCATATCGTGATACATTCTTTGATGGAAATCTGTCCAGCATTTATGGTCACTTCAGTGGGACAGAGTAGGCCCCAATAAAATGAAAGAAATTACTAGACAGACACACCCTTGGAAATATGACTTAATACCAAGGAAGTGGGAGGTTGTATTGTGTAGATTACGTATTGGCCATACGCGTTTAACTCACGACTATCTGATGGATGGGGAGAATGAGCCCTTCTGTGACGATTGCTTAGTTCCGCTGACTGTTAGGCATTTGCTGGTTGAGTGTCCCAGTCTAGTGGAACTTAGGAATCGTTTTTTAGCTTATAGTAGTGAAGCAGGTGGTAATTATAGCATGCCAAAACTGTTGGGAGAAAGCATGTGTGTTAATAACGTTATCTCTTTTATCAAAGAAGCTGGTCTTCTCAAATATATCTGACAGCTGTGCTGTCTTAGTATATACTTTTTTCCCCTTTTTTATGTTTTATTGTTATTTATTCAGATTAATTAACAATTTTTTTATTAGAATTTTATTTGTCAGAATTTTATTCTTATTTTTATCAGAAATTTATTTTGTTTTTTAAAATCAAATTTATATGTATCTCTTTAAAAAAAATCATTTAAAGTTAAAAGATTACACTTAGTATTCGGCGTCGGTGACCCTGGTAGTTGTGACGCCAGAAAACCCACAATCAATCAATCAATCTCAGGCTAAAATCCCTTCTTACATTTTGCTATATAACCACTCAAACTTTTGTTTTACACTGTCTTGAACACTTAGAAGTCTTGTTGTCCAGGGGAACAGCTGTTTTAATCTGTCAGCTGACCAGTTTGCCAGGTAGAACAAATTTATACCAAATGGTGTTGAAGTATTTTCTGCAACAGTAAAATACCATTCAAGTACATTTTAACAATGTTTTATATTTCCTAGTAACAGGTGATATGTATTCATAATGCATTTGTGCTATGAAAATTTAGAATTTTTAAATTAGTGAGATTACCAAATCCTTACTTACAACACAAAGCTGATGATTTTCTCTCTCTCTCTCTCTCTCTCTCTCTCTCTCTCTCTCTCTCTCTCTCTCTCTCTCTCTCTCTCTCTCTCTCTCTCTCTCATTTAATCTTCCAAAAAATCAAGCAACTATATGGAAACAGGTTCAGTATAATTCAAGTCCTCTCATGAATAAGAATATTTAAGTAGGTTCCAGCTTGATAACCTCTACTATTTCATTCATTTATTCATTAATATTAAGCTTTCCATGTCATCAGTCTCCTCTCCTAGTCGCTAATTGCTTTCTAGATCTACTCATCTCCTTTCATTCCGTATAACCTAATTCGTGTGGTCAGAATTAGAGCTACGGCAACCCACTTTGAACCACTGAGCTTAAAAGTTTTCCCTTTAAACATAGTTCTGCGAAATGTTTGTGAGGTAATATCATCGTGCCTGAGGGCAAAATCATTTATTAGAATCATGTGATTGGACACTGAGTTTCAAAATTGTTTGAGTTTCAAAATTGTTTGAGTTTCAAAATTGTTTGAGTTTCAAAATTGTTTGAGTTTCAAACGTTTCCACCTAAACGTCGACGCCTGGAAATTGGAATTGATGTGCTGTGATAGTTTGACATTCTAATATAGTTAAAATTATCGAAAGCATCAACTTTTCATTTATCGGGTCAGCGGATGGCTCTGCCCTTTTAAGCTCTTAAATGGATGCAGTAGTTAAGAATGACTGACACTTACGTTGATTTTTTTTTTTTTTTTGGTCGTACAGAATATGTTGAAGTTTACATTATATAGCATCTACTCTTTTAGAGCTTTTGTGTTGTAGTAGCGAGGATAGTTGAGTATCCCAAGCGAATATCTGTTAATATCCTTCATTAGAACGCCATTCACAGACATTCACAGGTTGGTGTAGATGTTGAAGAAATTGTCTGAGAATCTAAAACTTTAACAATCAGTTTAAACTCAACATAGAACCAATCAGTTTTAACACAACATAGACATATTCATGGATTAGGTCTAAAGGTTCAGTGTTGGAGTACACCTTGATTGTGTTATATACAAATACTTTATAGTTTTCCTGGCTAACATGGCTCCTGTATGTACGTAGCCTACTTTGAAAAATTGTATGTTATGAATAATAATAATAATGGTTGCAATGGATATTAAAAGCTTTCGAACCTTGAACTAGGTTCATCTTCAGTCAAGTGAACATTATAACTTAAAAAAAAATTCGTCGAAGTAAAGTTGTGAACAGGACAATTCTACAATGAAGAAGTTTTAAAGTCATAATGTTCTCTTGACTGAAGATGAACCTAGTACATACAAGGTTCGAAAGGTTTTCATATCCATTAAAGACCATATACTCACATGCTATATTATTGCTGTTTCAACGGCATTTAATTTATATAGAATCTTCTCAATTCTTCTTATTGTCTTATTGAAAAGATTCTATATAAATTAAATGCCGTTGAAACAGCTATAATATTCAGTGCTACTGCCCTCAGAGAAGGCCTCAGTAGTAGTAGTAGTAGTAGTAGTAGTAGTAGTAGTAGAGTAGTAGTAGTAGTAGTAGTAGTAGTAGTAGTAGTAGTAGTTGGGATGTGCCTTTGAAACGGCTCCCTTGCTTGTTTTATTCCTCCTTTGTTTGTGTTTGTTTGAGTTTCTTCAATCTAAAATACCACATTTCTTTTATCAATTCTTTCCTATTCTCCACTTCCTCCCTCAGCAGATCTACCAGTATATTTGCTACTGATTCCTCTTTATTTTCTTGATATGGTTGCTGTATAAAACTATATCTATTTCTAGTCTCATTGTATCCTGGTCAGTAAAGTAAGAAATTTTCTAAATTTTCATTTTGTTCCATATAGCATAAACATTTTGTATTTTCTCCTTTCATCCTTTTTCTATCATTTAATCCTAGTATAACTAGTCTGGCCCTACTAATCAGCATTGCTTTTTCAGTGTTGTCATACCAGATTTCTTATGTTTTCTTTATATTTTCTGTAGATTCTTAACGTTGACTTTTCATTCATTTCTTTCTGCCATGCTTTTCTGTCCGGATTGTCTTTAACTGCTTCAATTTTACTTAAGTTTGTTTAGTTCTTTCATATATTCTCTTACTTTCATTATCCAGTTTTTTTTTTCATAGTGATCCATGGTTATCTCATATAGGAGCCTATTTCCACCACTCTTCAGTGTATGTTTCAGGTAGAATAGTTTATTCTTGATATCTCTTGAGTGGCAGGAAGAGGCCCCTATTTCAGATCTTAACGCACAACTTGCTATGTAACTTGGCGCTTTCAAAATTGCTCTATATACTTGATTGTCTATCTTCTGAAATTCATTTATAGTTTTCTTGTCAAGTTTCATGACTTCCATGGCATACATGAATGATGGCATCGCTAATCCTTACCAATACAATTTTCCTATTTTTACTCTGCTATAGCTTTTATTGATGACTGCATTAGCCTTATTTGCCTTCTGCTTTGCTTTAATCTGGGCCCTTTTTATCTGTTCTCTGAAGCAGTCTTTCATGTTGTTGATTGTCACTCCTAGGTATTTAATATGCTTAACTATATTTATTCCTTCTATGTGCTTCATATTTTCCACATCATCGATACTATACCAGTCGTTGTATATTAGTATGTTACTCTTGTCCTTGTTTAGGCTACATTGTTTAGGCCACATTCACTCGCTATTTCCATAAGGGTTTTTATTGCTTTTGTTAGTTCTTCTAGTGAGTGTCCTAGTATTAATCCATCATCTCCATATAATAGTGCCACTATCTTTATTACTTCCTTTCTAAAACCTTCTGTTGTATTTTCTAATTTTTCTATTATCAGGTACGTTATTAGTAGAAAGAATATGGTTGAGCCATTGCATCCCTGTCTTATTCCATTAGTTACATTTAGCTCTTTTTGTTCTCTATTGTTAAGGCATAGGCTTGTTACATCATTTGGATATATCTTTGCAATTGCATTTATTACTTTTGCATGCAGCCTATATCTCTTCATGACGTCAATGAGCTTTTTTCTATTAACTGAGTAAAATGCTTTTTGGAAGTTTTTTTGATACTACAAATAATGGGTCGTTTCTTCTGTACGTTTCTTGTATGCAGTATTGTAAAATATATAAATTATCGATTCCCGTCCTTTGTGCGGTAAAGCCTGATTGCAGCTCATACATTTTATCTATAAGTTCTAATATGCTTTTCTATTTTGGTTTTCAAGATCCCCATGAAAATTTTATGTATTTGATGTATTTGTTAGAGCAATTGGCCTAAGATCTTTAACTGTGGGGTTTTGTTTCTTGGGCGTAAGTGTTGTTTTTTACTTAAACCAGCTTCTCTACGTTTTCCTGCCCTTCAGTATGCTGTTTAATAATTCTGCCAATTCTTTTTGAAGGTTGGTACTTTGTAAGAGTAGTTTGAACAGAACTGGCTTCATTCCGTCTGGCCCTGGTGCTTTATTTGCCTTCATTTTCTCGAGTTGATTTTTTACATCTTCTTCTGTTATGTTGATTTCTTCCATGGGTCTAATCACAGGCAGGTCTGTGGCCTTCTCTATTGCTACATGTAAGGCGCTTATTATTCGTTTATTTCTTTCTTTATCATTGGTTGACATGTAGACTAGAATAAGGTTAAATATTGCTGTTCTATAATTACCCTTTAATCTTAGAATATCTTTGTGTTCTAACTTTTCTTTTTCCATCTGTATCTCTCCTTTGGTCCTATACATTATTAGTAAAACTCCTCCTTTGGTGTCGTCGTCATCTCTTATTGAGTCTACCACTCTGATGCTTGTTGGGAATAGTCATTTTTGCTGTTTAAGGTGTGTTTCTGTGATGCACATAATTGTGTTTTTTTTGTTAAGTCCACTAGCTCGATTAGTTTTGCTTTTGTCAGTCCTTGGGTGTTTAGGAGCTTTATTGAAAGATTTCTTGATGTATCTTCTGTCTTGCTCACTATCTTTTCACTTTTTCTATTTACAAAAGTGCTTCTACCATCTAACCATTTATCTATCATTTGCGAACAACTATTTTCTTCTAGGCCTAATAGTCTATAATTGTTACTAAAGTTACCTCCTTCACCTACCTGCCCTAAAATAATTTCCCTTCTTATACTTCTTACCTCAGAGTTCTTAACATTACTACTAGATATTCTATTTTCTTGTAACTCTAAATTATTTACACTCCTAAAAATGTTATTACTCCCTATCTCTAAATTATTTACATTTCTATTTTATATTTTTCTACCTCTAACTCATTTACACTTCTAACAATTCTATTGCTTCTATCTGTAGTTCCCTGGCCTTCCTTTTTAGAGCATTCTAGTCGTCTAAAAGTTTTCCCTTCTCTTCAGCTCTACCTTACTGAAGAAGAATCACTCCAGCTGCCCAACTTACCCCAGTCACACTTTCCTCTTTACACTACAGCATACATGCAGGACAATTGACCTACACCTATACAAAAAAAAAAAAAAAAAAAAACACACACACACACACAAAAACACAAGTACTTACCAACTCTAGATACTCCAGGGCTATGCTGTGCTGTCCACCGGTCAAGGTCGCTGAGACACCAACAACAACCACAAAGAACCACAACCCGCAACCAAACAACAAAACAACACCCAAGGACTACAACCCAACAACTCACAAACAACTCAACAAACCTCACAAGCACAACAAATCCAATAGCACAGGCACAACAACTCCAAAGCCAACAACTAAACAACAACAAAACAAAACACAAAACTCAACCAATTTCCAATGCCTTCAATAGACTCCTCCAACACTAATACCTATCACAGGCTCTCATCCAAGACAGACTAAAAAGTCTCACTCAAAACACAGAAGTCTGATCTCCAACAGCACCAGCAGACAACCCAGAACTCACTAACAGCCAATCCAGTCGTTAACCATCCAACCACCAATTACTCTCTCTCTCTCTCTCTCTCTCTCTCTCTCTCTCACACACAGACATTGTCAAATGGAACTCCATAACTCCTCCATATTTCCTACCCCGTTGCATTTGACAATGTCTCCTTACACTCACAACACCCACACTAAATAGCCTTCCATAACACCCATGGATGCTCGGACACAGGTCCCCTGGATCTTGTTTGAGGGCCCTCATACACACTCTCAGTTACACCAGCATCCACATCTCCCAGACCACTTCCAGTTAGACTACCATTATCATCTCCCTCACTACTATCATCCCAGATCCCATTCACTATTTCATCTACACCTTCTAACTCTTGTCCAAATATCTCTCGTAACTCTGCCACAAAATCACTTACCTCATTTACGCTCCTGCCAAACTCCTGAAGTCTCTCATTCATACTGCCAACTACATCCTTACCACCTGATTCCCTTCCTGGTGTAACTTCACTAAACCCTGACAATTCAAACCCACACATGGTATATGTATCATTCCTCCCCTCAAAGTCATCTGTATCACATGCCTTATCCACCATTTTTACCCTAACACTAACCCCTCTATCATGCAGCTCACGTTTTTCTCTCTCATTCCCTTAACTTACCTTCTTCCGCTTTCTTCCATACTCAACCAACACTAACTGCCGATCTCCCAGACCCATTTGCTCACAGACACCCAGCTCGCATTCATTCACCGTCAACCACTCACTCATCACATTCTCCCTAACATACTGTTGCATACTAGAGGACCCACCCAACTGAATCCCCTTTTCACCTAGTTTCCCGAATTCCCAGCCTCACTCATCCTCTTTCGCCTACACACACTTGCCACGTGACTTTCCATTCCACATTCAACACACTTCACATGCGGTTCTTTACACATCCTAGCATAATGGCCATTCTCCCCGCAGTTGCCGCAATCCACGTTCATACAGGTACCCCGACATCCAATAGCTATGTGCCCTGCCTGTCCACACCTATAACATTTAATATCCCTATCTTTCTTACACTCTCTCACTAAATGCCCTGTTTGCCCACACCCGAAGCATGCTCCTAACGCTCACTGACATTCATTCTTCCTGTGTCCTGGCTTACCACATCTATAATTCTGCTGCTCTCGCTCACAACTAACTAACCCTACTCTTCCAACACTCGCACTCCTATCTCTTTTAGGGCTAGCTACACTCACGTTACTTGCCCTAACGCTCCTATCTACCACTCGCTCTGCCATTTGCCTCTGCCCTTCTAAAACTGCCTTCCTATAGCTTTTAAACTCAGGAACAACCTCAGCTACTTCAGTCCTAACACTAACACTCCTACTCTCCTTCATACACCTATCTAACTCATAATCATCTATTTCTAAAATGTCGTTCCATGTTAACCTTTCATTTGTCCATCACATTTTCTCCTTAGGTTTCAGATTCATAAACTCATATACGCTCTCTAGTACAGTCACCAACAACTTTCACACTAACTCCTTACAATCATTTATCCCTTCATCCCAAACTTTTTCCTGGCTAATGCTTCTAACCTACAGACATACATCGACAACGACTCACCAACATTCATTCTTGCCTCTTCAAAATCTTGCTTTCTCCTATATCTAACACTATTCTTTATCCTCTTTGCCTGTTCTACAATCCTAGCTTTCACGCTCTTATACGGCACATTCCCTACACTCATCATTACCTCATACATACTCAACAAAAATCCCGTCAAAAAGCTACCTAACTCTCTTGCCCAGACACTCTTGTTATCCCCATACATTGCCTCACAATACCTCTCATATTAATTAAAAAAGTCCCCTATCTCCCTACTACCATATTCCTCGTATTGTGCACATCGGGGTACCTCTCTCATATACACAGCCTTTCGTACTTCCTGCTCACTCTCACTCTCACTTTCGCTACTTCCATTCTGACCCTTCTTTCCCTCTTCCGAATACAGCGAGTCCACTTGCATACTCACGTCCATATTCCTGACCACGCTCTTCTTACCCCTCTTCTTTCTACCTACCTGTTTCCACTCACCGCTATGTAAATCACTCACAGCCTTTTCCCCAATGTATTCAGTCCTAGTCTCATCCTGTCCGTCACCCTTACTAACCTTTTCCCTTAGTCTCCTTCTTTTTCTCAGCCCCCTACTTATTCTTGTCCTCAGGTTTATCCTTATCCTGTGTCTTCCCCTTCTTTCCCTTACCTATCACAACCAAATCACCTTCGTCACTCATACTCTCATCCACTCGCTCTTTCACTTTCTTTACCACTCCTGGCCCGTCACAAGACCCAGTAGGCCTACCTCCTATAGCTCCCTCTCCCATGAATCCCTTCATCATTTCCTGCATCATCTCTTGCACTGCATTCATCATTACCCCGAATTTTTCGTCCATTTTCTCAACCATTCTCTCTTCCGCTCCTTTCACCTCTTCTTTCATTTCCACTTTCACACTCCTTAGCATTCCTCTCATTTCCTCTAATTCGCTCTTCAGCTCCTCACTCTCTACCCTCAACCTCTCATTCTCCACTTCCAACCTTCCCTTAGCTTCCCTCGCCAACTGTAACTCCTCCTTAAACCTGTCTATCTCTTTCAACCCTTCCATCCCCACTTTCTCCACCAATCACACAACTAAGTACCACAATCGTCCTGCAGCTGCCGCACCAACAGTCCCTGTTCGGGCGCCAAAAAATAATGTGGCGGGATCACAAGCTTAAAAAACAAGTGGCAAATCCCCCACACATAAACCTAATCACTCCAGCTGCCCAACTCACCCCAGTCACACTTTCCTCTTTACACTACAGCATACACGCAGGACAATTGACCTACACTTATACAAGCACAAAACACATGTACTAACCAACTCCAGATACTCCAGGGCTATGCTGTGCTGTCTGTTGGTCAAGGTCGCTGAGACACCAACAACAACCACCAAGAACCACAACCCACAACCAAACAACAAAACAACACCCAAGGACTACAACCCAACAACTCACAAACAACTCAACAAAACTCACAAGCACAACAAATCCAATAGCACAGGCACAACAACTCCAAAGCAAACAACATCAAACTTAGCAACAACTAAACAACAACAAAACTAAACACAAAATTCAACCAATTTCCAATGCCTTTAATAGACTCCTCCAACACTACTACCTATCACAGGCTCTCACCCAAGACTGACTAATAAGACTCGCTCAAAACACAGAACTCTGATCTCCAACAGCACCAGCAGACAACCCAGAACTCACTAACAGCCAATCCAGTTGTTAACCATCCAACCACCAATTACCCTCTCTCTCTCTCTCTCTCTCTCTCTCTCTCTCTCTCTCTCTCTCTCTCTCTTCCTCTCTCTCTCCCTCTCGTCTCCTCTCTCTCTCTCTCACCCACACACCACACACACAGGCACACACAGACGTTGTCAAATGGAACTCCATAACTCTTTCATAGTTCCAGCAACCTTTGCCAAAGGCCTGAAAGTCCTAATTTTGTCTTCTGTTTCCAGGTCTCATACAGGCACAAGAAAGACCTGGCTCGGAGCATCGTCATGTGAATAGACATAATCTTTTCTTGCTTATGTGATGATGTCAGTCTCGCCACTCAAGAAAGAAAAATTAAGGGACCTTGTAAGACAGAAAGGTAATAGGACTTTGAATGGTTTTGGAGTGGAAAGCGTAAAAAATCTCCTATGTTATTCACGACTATAAGTTGACTGTAGATGTGGTGTGTAGATGGGGACTAGGTAATGTCGATGCCATGTACTTTCGCATGTTCATAAGGTTATAGGCATTGTCAGTTCTATGTAAAGTGTCCTGTAAACAAAGCAGAAGCAGGTTCCACATACAGTGGAATTTAGAATGGGAACTGGCATTGACGATTCCAAGTGCAGTGGAGTGTAGGTGGGAAATTAACATAGACAATTCCATATTATATGTGTATAACAGAGGAACAGGAAATTAAGATGCCATACATGGTGACGGGTAGATCATGAATGCATTTTTTTTTTTTTACTTTTTATGAAAACGGAAGCTATAAATAATTCCTTTACCCAAGAATATAATTATCTGGAACTGAAAAGCACCTACAGTCTTTTCACCTTTTTTTTTTTGTTCCCAACGTATTTTGTAATATTAATTTTGCAGTATTTATATTAATTTAGAGAAATATTATAGCAGATTTTGACATTGTGAATGACTAGGTGACATAAATGCCTATTTGCTTCACAGGAATTAGTGGTTTATAGGTATTTTGGAAGAAAATTGAGCAAAAGGGACATAAATTCTACTGGTTTCCTCCACAAACATTCAACCATTCAAGCTAACATCCTTAGGTATCAAACCAAATACACACCTGTGCTAGGGTTTTCTAAATTGATTATCTTCACAATAATGCTTGTTTCTAAGTAATTCCCAAGAAAATCAAGAAAAAGGGACGTAAATGATGAGTTCCTTCACAAAAATTAAAGTATTTAACTATTGTAAGCTTACTGGCTTGGTTATTAATCCAGATACATACCTGTAATAATAATTTCTACCCTCAGATACCCTCACATAATATCAAGCACTTTTCATAGACGCCTGCTCCTTTAGATTTAGAATCCAAACTCGCCCCTTCTGATCATTAGTCTTTTTTCATAGATTAAGTCCCCTGGCGGTCAGTTTTCGAAGAGAACAAGGGATCTCGACGGTGTGAGGAGTAAGTGATAAGAGGAACTCTCCCTATACCAGGAGACACCATTACCTAAGAGTGTGATAAGAAATTGGATGGACTGGGTCTTTCGTCTCGTGCGCTGTTCGAAATTCTTTTGGAGGACTGCTTGATAACTCTCTCTCTCTCTCTCTCTCTCTCTCTCTCTCCTCTCTCTCTCTCTCTGCTTGCTTTCTTACAACCCAAATCGAGAATTCGTTTCACAAACACCATACGAAATAAGAAAAGAAAACTACTCAGTGCCTGATATATCACTATTATTTTATTTACAAAAATGATTTCAGGTTGTTTGTCAGGTTATACATTTTCTTTAATATCTCCTTTTGAGATCTGTGAAGTCATATCTTTTCCTTTTTAATTTCAAATCGACCAGTCGGGCTCCTCATATTCAGTGCAACTAGAAGGTAAAATTGAATGTGTTCTTTCTAAGCCTTTTGACAATTTAGGTTTCACTGAAAACTTAGATCTCAGTTTCGTATTTATTGTAACTTCAAAGCTATTATATCCTTGAACATAGTTTCTGAGTATCTTCAAAGTGTGCATTTAACTCTAAAAGTCCAAGTCCCCAACCAGCCACAGCAGTTTAAGATGTATCTTGCTGTAAGTGACCTACTGAGTGGTAATTTTAGATGTTTTGTTAATTATTTTTAGTGTAAATCCTTCTATGAGGACATGGATAGTTTCTATAGACTTATAACGTTTCTGACAACTACATTCCTATCAGTTTCCTTGTCTATTCTTGAAGAGAAGTAAGGGTATGATTGTATAATGTATATTTTTAAGTGTATACTTAATATGTACACAGAGAATGCAGATTTTTATGGGAGTAGATGAACAATGAATAATCTGAGGCCATTTCAATTATTTGCTTATTATTTTGCAGGTCTGTCTAAGGATGGAGAGCTGCTGTTCAAGTAATATTGATCAACTGTAGTAACAGATATACTGCAATATCGCGATGGGATAGGGGTTATGCTAGAGAAAACTCTTGATCGTGGGTAAGCGACTACAAGTAAGTGCCAAATTCTATAGAGTTTTTTAAATTTTTATATAGTCTGAAAAATTCTTACCTTTCAAGTTGCTTTAGGCTGTAATATCAAGGTATCACTGTTGCATTTGTACAAAACTTACGGATTTAGCTTATGGATAGCATCAGATATGTGCCACACATACAAACCATTGTCTTATTAAGCCCAATGCTCCATTTTCGAAAAGCCTAAGATCTACCTTCCATAGAGGGCGAGAGTTCCTCAAGTAGGACGAGAACTCCCCAACATGTTTCGAGTTCCCTTCTCCATGAAGCTGCTACTCCTCAAATAACTACTTGGAAGGAAGGGACAGCTGAAGTTTGAAACTGCTTTCTTATTGGAATTCCATTAACAATCTTGAGGTAGGCTACTGTCAGATAGTTTCTGCTGACAGTCCGCCATCGAGAATGTGCCTCAGGAACTCTTAGCTTTGTAGGTCTGACCTGTAAGCAAGTGCATTAATAATCATGTGAACAAAAGTCTGAACTGCTCTATTAAGTACTGCTAGGACAACAATTAAAACCTGAATCTAGACTTCAAGTTAGTCTACCTTTACTGAGGGCAGTGTTTCTCCTAGAAGGTTTTTTTTACCAGAACGCCGTTTTTTTTTTCTTTGGAGACAGGACAATGGGGAGTTAGATAAGTGACAAGTGTTGGGTGGGAGCTCTGGCAGAAACTCAGGAAGAATACCTTTCGGTGTTTGGAAATGGGACAGGATTGGCTCATGCCCTGTCATTCATGCTACATCTGAAAAGAAATGCTGAACGCTTTTACAGTGTACTGGTACAATTTGATAGCTGCAAAAGTTAAAAGGAGGCCTGCTTTTATAGCTAATAATTTCAGTGAATCCCTCTTAGGGGTTCACAAGAAGACTAATCAGTCTATAGAAGCCAGGAGTAGAAGTTCTCTGAGTAGTCTGTTACAAGACACAGAACAGCAACCACACTTATATTTTGGATTCATTACCTTATCCAACATGGATTTCAAGATAATGAGCAAAGGATGGTATAACTTTAAAGTAGACATAAAATATACCATAAGAAATCCGCTATCCTAGCTGCTTAATCTGGAAGGGGGGAAAACTGAGAACTTTCTGGTTGAGTGATGCTATTAAGCCACGCAAGGGAAGTTTCAAGTATGACAGATCCTCGCAAACCAATGGAATGTTGTTATCACTTGGTGACCCCAACAGAAGCTATCTGATAACAGGATATTGGAAGACGTTCCTTCTTGGTTTCAATGTCGTGTTTGTCCTGCATAAAGGCTATGGAAGGTCATTGATCTGGTCCAGTGCTGTAGCATCAGCTAAATAGACAGATAATTGTATACAAACTAACAAGATATGACTTCATGTTTGTTTTCCAGAAGTTTGTCGTTGTCATTTCTAAAAGATGAGAACACAAATCCCTTGTAAAGTCAACAAGAAGACATCTGTGTATATGGTTTTAACGAACCTCTTTGGTGCACGTGGAAAGCAATGGTATCCCAGTTTCCTCTTGGGGAATAAGGCAAGTCCACTAGATTGAAGCATAGATGAACAGGCCTAATTTTCTTCATAGATTTTATGCCTTTGGTTTATATTTTTTTGGTAACAGAATAAAAGCTGTAATAGCAGATAGCAAGAATGGTTCTCTTACTCAGGTGAGGTAGACACTGAATAAATTATATTTATCCTCAGAGTTCAGCGTTTATGACACTTGCCTCACCAGCCTAAGGCTTTGATTCCCAAATGAGCTAGAATGCTTTATGGCAATTCTCTTGACATAAGCATTGAGGGATATACCCAGTAGTTGGTCGACAATGGCAGGTTACATATAGGTTTGTGAAGGACATGAGGGTAGCAACATTATACCAGACAACTTAAAGGAGCCCCTCTCTCTG
>NC_087221.1:43679296-43721796 GCF_015104395.2 Macrobrachium nipponense
GGTGGTGGAAGTATCAAAGAAAGTGCAGGAGGGGTGGACTGAGATGGTATGGACACCTGTTGAGGAGAGATGAGGACCACGCTGGGAGACATACTATGGGAGTGGAGGTGCAAGGAAGAAGAAGAAGAGGAGACCAAGAAAGAGATGGAACGACTGTGTGAGAGGAGATTTGTACATGAGAAGGGAATTGATGAGGCAGAAGTGCAAGATAGAAAAAGATGGAAACGGCTCATCCGAAACGGCGACCCCATATAAAAATGGGAAAAAGCTGGGAAGAAGAAGAAGAAGAAGAAGATTTTATATATATATATATATATATATATATATATATATATATATATATATATAATATAATATAATATATATTAATATATCATATATATATAAAAATATATATATATATATATTACATATATATATATATATATATATATATATGTAGATATATATATATTATCTTATATTTATATATATATATATATTATTCATATATATATATCTATATAATATATATTATATATCTATATATATATATAGTACTATATATAATATTTATTATATCTATATATATATATATATATATAGATACTATCTTATATCTATATCTATATATATATATATATTTATATCTTTATATTGTATATATATCTATAATATACTATATATATATATATGATATTATATATATCTATTTATATAGTATATATATATATTCTTATATATATATATTATATTATATTCTGTATATATACTATATATATATATAGTATATATATACTATATATATATCTTATTTTTTATATTATTTCATATATATATTATATATATATCTATCTATATAATATATATTCTCTCTTTGGTTTATATATATATATAGATCTATTATATTTTATATGTATATATCTATATATATATATATATTATATATATATATCTTATATATATATATATTTATTATATATATTTCTATCTTATATATATCTATATATATATCTATATATAGATATATATATATAGTATATATATATATATATATATGTATATATATCATATATAATATATATTATTATATATCTATATATTTATTATATTATATATATATATATATATATAGATATTATATATATATATATATATATATACTATATATATATTATTATCTATATATACCTATATATATATATATATATATTATATATTAAATTTTTTTTAAACCATTGCAGTCATGAAAAATGCACTGAAACCATTATTATTATTATTATTATTATTTTATTATTATTTTATTATTATTATTATTATTATTATTATTTTTATTTTTATTATATTATTTTTATTATTATTATTATTATTATTATTATTATTATTATTATTATTATTATTATTATTATTATTATTATTATTATTATTATTATTATTATTATTATTATTATTATTATTATTATTATTATTATTATTATTACAAAACAGTAAATTATACCAATTATTTTTACATTGAAATAATCATTATTATTGTCTATAGTAACATTATTATTGTATTAAAAAAATACATTATTATTATTATTATTATATTATATTATGATTATTATTATTATTATTATTATTATTATTAGTTATATTATTATTATTATTATTATTATTATTATTATTATTATTCCAATAAAGCTGACATCAGTCTAACCCCTGACATATGAATAGACGACTAAGAAAGAACGCCCATCACATCTCCACCTTCTTCTTCTTCACAAAATTTTTCTTGGGAATTTCTGATCACACGACGCCTTCGTGTCCCCATATCCTTGAATCTCTACTCATTAGTACGAACACCAAGCAGCCCCAGGGCTAACTTCCAAAATCCCGAAGTCATGTGAAAGTTGAAAACGCCACATGTCACCCTCCACTTGAATTTCGGCGAAGGGGGACGGGTCCTTTTGTCAATTTTCCAATAAGCAGGTCGAGTCTCTCGAAATCCGAGGGTTTGCTTGGACATGTCTGCAACAGGGTGGCTGGGAATCTTGATTTCGTGTGGGTATTTTCGAAATTTTGTTGCCATCAGGCTAGCAATACCCAGCAATTCGACGAAGGCGTGGTTTAGGTAGGCTCAGGAAGAGGGGGCGTGGCATCTATGGGCTATTTAAACTCACCTCCTTGGCTGTTATGAGGCAGTAATTGTCTCTCTCTCTCAAGAGAGGGACAAGGGACCAAGAAGCTGCTCCTCCAGCTTTCTTCGCCTGCCTTCGAGAGGTAATATCCAACCCCAAATTAACTTTGTTTTTATACTTTACATGTTATATTTTATGTTGTATTTCTTTATTTTATGTCTCTGTACAAATGTCTGGTTTTTCTGTCTCAAATGCTGTTGCGTTCTTTATTTTACAACAGGAATAATCTGATTTTATATCCGTGTTTTTCAATTTCTCGTTTTGTGTAGGCAAAGCACCTCATATACTTGATAGCTTACTCATAATTTATGTTTGTTTCTTGCTCAAATTAATAACACTTTATCAAGATTTGTCTTACGACTATTTTACACATAACACTTCTCACTGTAAATTAGGTTATTGTCATACTTTTTCTTCCTATAAATTAGGCGATCTGTATTACTTTTTATTCATAAATATCGAATCGTTGATATTTATGCTTATCAATCACGAAATATCTGCAAATAGTAATTCTAGTATATATAATTGAGCTGCTACGTTAGCAAGCAATGCAGTAGGTTTTCCTCGTCTGCTAAGTATCAGTTAAGTTGTTAATAAAAATCGAATTGTTATTATTCTATAGCAAATATATCATTCACGTCTTTGTAAATGTATTTTACGAGTTTAATGCACTCCACAACAAGAATATTAGACGCTGACATGATTTTCTTTGAATCTTATAACTAAAAATCCCACAAGTTAATATAGCAAATATATTATTCACATTTTTATTTTGGAAGTTCATAGCATTTCATAACAAGAATATGATTTTCTTTAAATCGAATAACTAAAAATACAACAAGTTAAACTTTAATGCAAATATCAGTTATTCATATAATACGAAATATTCCAAAATCTTTTGTACGGAAATCAACATAGCGTGTATGTTGGGACCTGTGTATTGACATGTAGCATGTGAATACAGTAATGAGAGTAACTTAGTCAGTATTCTAATGTAAATATAGGTAACAGTAGGAAGCAGTTCATTACTGTCAATTAAAAATTAGCTTCAAAATAGTACAGTAATGAGAGTCACTCAGTTAGTACGCAAATGTAAAGATAGGTAACAGTACGAAGCAGTTCATTACCGTATTTAAAGAATTGGCCTAAAAATAATGTTTACGCTAGACCAGTGAGGGTTACAGAACTATATTGCTTTTGATTTACAATCTTGCCTATGCATTGCGGAACTGTTAAACCAGTTTAGAAAGCAGTTAAAATAGAAAGAATTACATTTACACCGTCTTCCTCCAAATGGCATCAGTTCATCTGACCAAAGTTACGTAAATCATATATAATCAGATCTTTCTCTCTCTGCTAGTATACCATGTTGTCTTATTTGCAAGTGACTGAACAGAGATATAGAGCAAACTCGAGTGACGAAAATATCACAAATTTTAGTGGGGTGGACCTTTTGTCTATTTGTCTACAGCACCCACACCACGTCAAACCCAAGAGGAGGAGGAGATAAAGATATAGATAGAGATACAGATAGCGACGATGTTTATATACATCCATTTACCTATATCGCCAGCTATCGTATATAGGTCTAGAGATAGCATCGGCGACCCTGAATGACCCTTTTGGCGACGCCGCGTACATAGTCCTGAAAAATGGTTTTGTTGGTATGAAGGATATCAGTCCGGGGCAATCTGTCTTTCCTAAATGGA
Organism: Macrobrachium nipponense; assembly: GCF_015104395.2. Classification (NCBI taxonomy): domain Eukaryota; kingdom Metazoa; phylum Arthropoda; class Malacostraca; order Decapoda; family Palaemonidae; genus Macrobrachium; species Macrobrachium nipponense. The sequence continues at coordinate 43,683,165 of NC_087221.1, forward strand.
AGGCAGGTCCCTCTGGCGATATACGCACCTTGATCTATACGTGCGGGATAGTTTAGGTTAGACCTTGGGTTATAGTGTGTTTTCTGAATGGAGCGAGTTAATTAGCTTTTTTATTCTTGCGAATTACCTTAAGATTCTTTGCTTCGGATAAGGGGTAATAACACGAGTAATAAACGTGATAAAACGGCAGAATTATTAACATTAATTTTCGACTGATTTTGTTTCCGCCTTCAAAATCAAAGTGTGGTAACTTTTATGACGATAAACAAAAATACATAAGTACTATTTTATTCCTTAAGTCTAAAAGAAACAGGTTAAATCCTCCATAGAAATTTTTATTCCAACAAGACTTTAAATCTATCGAAATGATTTCTTTGAGTTATAGAAATAAACAGGTTAAATCCTCCATTAAAATCTTATTCCAATAAACCTTTGAATCTATCGAAATTATCTCTTTGAGTTATGGAGAACACTGCTATATATGTTGTTATAGATAAATGTTTAAGAATCACATAGTTATAGGTACCGCAGACTGTCATTAAATCGTTTTCTTTCACTGTAATTAAACCGTTTTCTTTCAGTATATCTTAGTTTTCTATGAGCAGTAACTATACTTACTCTCTCTCTCTCTCTCTCTCTCTCTCTCTCTCTCTCTCTCTCTCTCTCTCTCTCTCTCTCTCTCTCTCTCTCATGATTATGTACGATTTGTGATACTAAACTTACTCATCAACAACAGATGTTTCCACAAACCACACAAACAATTGCCACGTCCAAGATATTACAAATTGTGACAGGACAGTTTGTTTGTACCTGCTCCTGAGCTGTTTGTGTCCATTACAGCTTGGCACAGTTACAAACAATCCGTTTTCATTGTCACTTACGACGGTCCCGTCACCTGAGGTACAGGAATGAGAATGGAAAAAGACATATATATAAGTCTAGGTATTTCATGTGTAGTAGTACTATGCAACTGATTTCAAGTGTAAGCTTATATGTTAAGTGTAAGCCTTTATTGTAAGTTTCAGGTTTCATGTTAATGAATTGTTTCAGTTTTAAGTCTGCGAGTTTTATATTAATGCCTAATGAATGAATCTGGTTACTTTAAGCTTATTAAGGTTTACGAATGCAGCTTTGCTTGTAGCCTATATATGTGTGTACTAGACCTATAGCCTACGTATGTAAGTAGGCTTTTGTTTCTGAAGGCATCCTAATGTTTATAGATGCATATAGACGGTTACTCAAGCAACGCAAAATCTAACCATTAAGTAAGAAATGTTCTCATACCAGGGAATATGTACGTTGTTAGTTTATTTTCAGTTTATAAGGATTTTTTATTTAAAGATAAAGTGTAGCTTTTATCTTTACGGTATTTAATTTAAATTTAGCAGTTTTGATTATATCTATAATGATTGAGAAAGCATTCTTTGTTAATTGATAGAATTATTTGATTTGACAAACTGGCGTCACATCTACAGCGATCATGGGGTCCCTGCAGTGAATTGGGCTGCAATCTACAGATTTACTGTTAATTTGGGCTGAGAGTACTTGTCAATTAATTATTCATTATAAACGTAATTCATTGGCAATTACTTCCTGTCCACTTTAGCTCTTGCTACGTCATCTCGAGCCACTGGAATCTCTTCCAGGAATTTCAGGAATTTCGGTAAGTTGGAGTAAATGTATAACTTTAGGAATGTAGTTTACCCCAGAGCTTGAAAACAAACGAGTTGTGTTCCAAGACTTAGATTCCAGCTTCTGGAATCTGTTAAGAGTGAGGTTCCAGATTTTAGGCTATGTAGTATGAGTGATTGTTCAGTTCTAGAAAGGTTGCGAGTGATGATACAGATTTTGGAATGTTTACATGAGTTGTGTTCCAGATTTTGGGTTTTGAATGGGTGATGATCTAGATTTTTGGATGATCAACGGTTGATTTTCCATATTTTGGAATCCGTGTGAGTGACGACCTAGATAATGGAATGAACATTAACGTTCCAAATTTTTTTAGGACTTATTTTAACGATGCTAATGACTATACTAATTCCCTATCCAGCAACATCAACTATACGAGAAACATCTCCCCAAAGTCAACTTTTCCATTCGTGATGTGTTTTTCTGACATCAGTGGATGACATGACTTTGAGGATTATGATTTCCAAAAGCTGCCAGTCCAGATTATTCGTCCATCTTTCCAGGTCACAAATTATTCGTCCATCTTTCCAGGTCACAGATTATCCGTCCATCTTTCCAGGTCACAGATTATTCATCCGGCTTTCCAGGTTATAGATTATCCGTCCATCTTTCCAGGTCAAAGATTATTCATCCATCTTTTCAGGTCACAGATTATTCGTCCATCTTTCCAGGTCAAAGATTATTCGTCCGTTTTTCCAAGTCTCAGATTGTACGTCCATCTTTCCAGGTCAGATTGTATGTCCATTTTTCCAGGTCATAATTGCCACGACCACCAAAGACTGGTTTATGAGGAAAAGCTGCGCTATGTAAACCCAACTAAAAATGAATGACAACCCTGATTCTGGAAGGAACATTAACGTTCCAGATTTTTGAGGAGTTGTTTTAACGATACTAATGACTCTCTAGCAACATCAACATCTATAAGAGAAACATCTACCCAAAGTTATAGTCTCAGCGTTGGGATGACAGTGTTTCCAACATCTGATGTTTAGGAGTTTGGCTTGAGTCCCGAGTAGGCCAGAAAGCCGAGAGGTACCTCTGAAACAAGAAAAGTCACTCAACGCTTTTTTAGCAGCCTCATTGAGTCCCAGTGAGGTCGGATAGGCCACAGATTGAGTCCCAGCGAGGTCGGATAGGTCACAGAGCCGAGAGGTACCTCTGAAACAAGAAAAGTCACTCAACGGTTTTTTAGCAGCCTCATTGAGTCCCAGTGAGGTCGGATAGGCCACAGATTGAGTTCCAGTGAGGTCGGATAGGTCACAGAGCCGAGAGGTACCTCCGAAACAAGAAAAGTCACTCACGCTTAAGTTTCAGCCTCATTGAGTCCCGGTAAGGCCGAATAGGTCACAGAGCTGAGAGGTAGTACCTCAGAGACAACACGAATTTATATAAATAAAACTGCAGATTATCAGAGCAGGGGTAGATATTGCTGCAGCACACCGTATTTGGTATGAAAAATTGACACATAACAGATATGATGTGCATGATGCGATATATCCTTACGTGTCAACAAAGAGCTTGAGAATCAGGAATAGTAGTTATTCCGATGTTCAAAGGAATTTACGGCCATCGTTTCTTCAGCTTTTCTTCAAAGCCATTAACACATTTCGTTACAGGAGGGTATCCTATCACCATCCTTTTTTGGCCATTTTTAAGGAAAAACTTGTCCAAATCCCTTTAACTCTCAAAGACACATTTTCCTTATTTATATCTTGAACATTTAATTTCCAGAAATATTGTCGACATTTTATTTCAGGCGGCATTTTTTTTGTTAACCCACTTATCGGCAATTTTTTTTGAGGGGAGAGGGTGGAAAACATTTATGGATTTCTTCTAGTCTTTGGCTTCAATGTGATACATTTTTCTTAAGAAAAAAAAATCGCATTTCCTTATTGTCATCCTAAACACTCATTTTCAGAAATACAGGCAAGATTTTACTTTGAGCCAGTTTACAAGACGAAGCCATAAATAATATGATATCCTGAATGATTTCCTCTCATCCTGAAAATAAAAACCTCATCTTTTATGAATAACTTGTTTTTTCATGATAAGCAGGCGTCATGCCAGCACGAGATCTCGCCCCAGAAGTAGCCCTAATAAGACTTAGCAGAAGCTGGGTTACTGGAGTAAGGGTGGATTATGAGCACATGCACTAATATCTATTACCGTTTAAAGAAATTAATAATAATAATTTTCAGTGTCTCTCGGTACTTCCACAGTGTTCAAAAATTCAAAATTATTATCTAATTTGTAACTGAATCCGCATTATTTTCAGACTACGTCATCTGATAACGCATAGATTAATTATTACCAGATTCCGTTGATGGTTTTAGAGCTTCCGAAAATGCAATATTATTTCAAATATATTTTAATCTTAGTTTTTTCTCAGATCACAGCTCCTAGTGACATGCAAGAAAATATTTTCGAAATTTTTTTTCTTTCGGGTTATAGGATTGCAGAGAGGAGAGAGAGAGAGGAAGAGAGAGGAGCACGAGAGGAGAGAGAGAGAGAGAGAGAGAGAGAGAGAGAGAGAGAGAGAATTCAACATTGTTGTTTCAGATATCTAAATACATTTAATTTTTTTCCTTACATTAGTTTTCGAGAATTCAACGTTGTTTCAAATGTATTTAACTTTCGTTGCAGTTTACAGCATTCGGTAACGAGAAACAACCTTTTCTTATTTGTGTTCGAAAACTCAAAATTATGGTTTCAAATTTATTTAGTTTTCCATTCAGGTTGCAGCATTGCGAAGTAGAGAAGCAGTCTATGTTATTATTATTATTATTATTTATGGAGAGAATCGGGTGTGAGCATGGCATTTCCGTAGAGGAAATAGTTTTATTTATAGATATTTCACCAACGGCTATGCCACCGTTACACCCGATAAATTGCGACGCTGCGTTCTCTTATTATTATTATTATTATTATTATTATTATTATTATTATTATTATTATTATTATTATTATAGATTTTGTTACGCTGCATGAAATGCCAATATGTGAAGAGTCCTTGGGAAACTCACGCAGGGATGCAAAAGGATTCTGTTTAAAGGACTCCCTATTAATTAAGGATGCTGGGAAGGATATCCTTTCAAATAAAGGATATCCTTCGAAGGACTAAATTATCTTTAGCAACTGTATGCTTCTTAAAGATCCCTGAAAAACAGACCACTGAAAGGGCCTGCTACTGCTACTGCTGCTTTTTCTCCTGCTACTTTTCCTGCTGACTGCTTGCTGCTACCTGGAGGGGATGCTATCTCGATCTCGACGTTGGTGGTTCCTGAACGTCGTTTCGAGGATAGCACTCCTTCCGGATAGTGCTATCAACGTTGGGGGAAAGGCGATTGTCATGGTCTCTCTCTCTCTCTCTCTCTCTCTCTCTCTCTCTCTCTCTCTCTCTTCTTTGCATTATCGTGTTCTGTTCCATCGTCTTTCTGTCTTTTTTTAGTTCTGTATTTGGATGATCTCTCTCTCTCTCTCTCTCTCTCTCTCTCTCTCTCTCTCTCTCTCTCTCTCTCTCTCTCACTCTCTCTCTCTCTCTCTCTCTCTCTCTCTCTCTCTTTACATTGTCGTGTTCTGCTCCATCGTCTTTCTGTCTTTTTTTTTTTTTTTAGTTATTATTCTGTATTGGTATTATTTCTCTCTCTCTCTCTCTCTCTCTCTCTCTCTCTCTCTCTCTCTCTCTCTCTCTCTCTCCTTTGCATTGTCGTGTTCTGCTCCATCGTCTTTGTCTCTTTTTTTAGTTCTGTATTTGGATGATCTCTCTCTCTCTCTCTCTCTCTCTCTCTCTCTCTCTCTCTCTCTCTCTATGAACTTGCGTTTTCAGAAACTCCGGATTCTTTTTAATTTTTCTACATCTATATAATTTCCCTCATATCCTTTAGAATGATTTCGTATCTTACATAGATCTTTATTCAGCCGCAATATGGCATTTAAATGCGTTCAGTGACACGATTATTCAGGCTTCTTTTCAACGTGCTGTCAGTAAGACTGACTCCCCAAGGTCACCTGCTGGATCAGCTGCGCAACTGCAGAAATGCTTCAAAAGCTGAGGACTGCAGGTAGTGTTTTTCAACCCGTTAATTGGAGGTAATGTGTCTCACCTGTTAATAGCAGGTAGCGCTTTTCATCTATTAATTGCAGGTAGTAGAGCTTTTCACCACCTTTTAATTGCAGATGCAGTTCTTCACCTGCCCATAGCAGGGCGCCGAGGGATTTTCTTCGAAGGCACCGCAAGCCTAGAGTTATCATAGACGTGTTTTGAAATTTTGGTTCATGTCTCTATAACTCTGGGCCTACGGTATCTTTGACATACTACTCCAAGAGAACTACTAGAAAATGTCCCTCTCTCAAGTTTTGGTGATGTTTCTTTTGTTATTTATGTATTGCTTTGTGTATTTTTCTAATAAGTGGATCTCTTCTTTCTGTAATTCACATCAGCTGTTACTATTCTTTGGAAGTTTGAATTTCAAGTCAGTGGCCCCTCTAGTGGGCTTGTTCCATAGGTTCGTCGTATGAATGATAACAATAATAATTGTAATATTAATCCTTAAACGGCAAATCAGATATTTTTGCACTTACAATCCACGAAAGCCAATTCATCAGACCAATTGCTCCACATAATACCCAGAGGATACATGTAGTCACAGTACATTACAATTTTAGGCGCATCTGATCGGCTATGTATAATTTCGTCATAGCAGAAAAGGTTGCTCCTAAAATAGTGATTGTCCACACTTCGACTCCCATTTCGACCACTGTTCGTTCAATTTTAGCGATTATTCTTCTATCCAGTGTTGCATGGACGTTATATTGAGTTCCAGAAGAATGCACGAGTCTGAACAAAACTCCATAAGCTTAAGTGTACAGCATCTAATATCCATATATTTAGTTTTTTTTTTTTCTTTTACTTGATGCCCCGCAGGTTTCAACAGGGCAAACATGACGACATTAATAAAAAAAACTACTTCGCTCAAAAAGTAACCTATCCAGTTGATCTGTATATATAAGTGATTTCCTCATGTCATAATCCCCCCTTTTTTTTCTTATGGAATTGAGTGAGATTCTTCTACTATTCCAGCGGCATAACGAACTACATTTGACCCCAGTTATTAGCGCCCAAGCCTTGAGAGTCTGCTTATTGTGCGTTAGATTCGTTACCTCCAATACGGCAGACTCTTAAGACGTGGGTGGCGAATATCGTCAGTGTTGGGGGGGAACTGTGAAGGCGTGTCTCCTCGACGCAGGATGCGGCTCCAAGCGTAGCAGTGGACGAGTCACATGGGTATTTTAAGGTAAAGACAAATACTTTTTTTCTTATTAATATTATAGCTCAGTAACTTAAGTGAACGACATATCATTAAACATAATGTTTCAAGTCTCGAAAATGATTTTCTATTATTTTTCAACGATTTAGGACTTAATTACTTCAGTTTAAATGATTGCGAAATGCATTACTGACTTGAAAGAAATTTAATGTTTCACATAGACAAGCAAACACTGATACTGTGTGAATTGCATTTGAAAGAATTTGAGGAATTTAGAGAATATTCAACCTTAGTTTATCCACAAGTGATTACAAACTACATGTAAATGTGTTTTTACTAAATGTGAAAAAGTAGCCAGTATTTTTAATGTGCATGTTGACAGTTACTTAACGTATATTTGTATGTTTATCGACTTTAACTTTGCATGAGAGTGTCTATTAATGAGAAGCTTGGGATCATTATTATAAAGAAATTCCAGGCGTACCAGATAAAGAAAGACCTTTTAAACCAAGTCATGCAATGCAAAGAAATATTATGAAATATTTCTTGGTAGATTAAGTTGATGAAAAATGTATTGTAACTAGGAAGAGTCATATAGAGGTTTTTAATGACTAACAACATTAGAAAAAGAATTCATGTATTTTAACCAAGAAGAATAAAGTCTGTTATAAGGATAGAAAAAGAATTTATATATTTTAACCAAAGAATTAATTAAAGACTGTTATAAAAAGGATAGAAGAAAATTATTTTTATGAACACATCAAAATGCATGTCAGTTTGGGGTAAAGGTCTTTTTTTTTTTACCAATGTATGATAATAAACTTGTTAAATGAATAACAATCTTAGGAAAGGTATTATTTCCACCAACGGGTTTTATGAAAATCATTCAGTGTATGATAACAAGTGGTAAAAGTTATTTTTAACCAAGGATCTTTATTTTGTTTTTGTAGGCGAAGAAGGAAAGGAGTATTTGTAACCGTGAAAGAAATGTTATTTATATATATTTGAAACATTTCTGGGTCAGTTACGAGCACACTTTTTCTCTTGTCAGGCTCGATCAACGCAGTCAACATTTTTAAAAGATAAAATGTGCTAGATTCCATTGATTTATTCCCGTCCTTCAATGATTCTTCAGTAAGATTTCTCGTCACTGACGATGTTCGTCGACATTTATATCTGTCTTTATGTGTTCAAGTGTAAAAGTGCCTTTCTAAGTAGCCCGATTGGATGAACGTTTTATCCTCCTGAGGCGGGAATCTCTCTCTCTCTCTCTCTCTCTCTCTCTCTCTCTCTCTCTCTCTCTCTCTCTCTCTCTCTGCCCGTCCCCTAACCACGGTCAAAACGAGCAGGCAGCATCTGATGGTGACAGCTGTTTGTAGATAATCCAGTTGAGCAATTAGATGTTGTCATCTTGTTTTGACTTTTGCTCCAATACGTGTGAATGGAAGGTCTGAGAGTTGTCAAGTTTTCAAGCTTAACAGAAAGCTTACAAGAAATCTGGGGGCAAAAAAGCTTATTTTATTGATAATGGGAACCTGTATATCACTTGTCATGATACCTATCATGAGTAAATAGTGCCATTAGTTATGAGGTTAGTTCGTAAATTAATGATTTTCAAGAAAATATTCAGCATAATGCGTCTGATACAATTGCTAAATTAAGAGTATATTTTCGTGTATTTAATGCATCTATGTCTCTTACACTACGCCTTGTGAAATAGTGCATAATTATTATGAATTTTCATAATTTAATTTTATTTTATTCTAAACCATTCTGACCTATTCAATGTATTTTGACTTTGGAATATACATTCCTAATTTTTTTTTTAAGTTTAGTGAATTTTCATTTTTTTTCTACCCCCTTGTAAACAAATTTTTTTTAATTAGTGAATTTTCGTTTTTTTTTTTCTACCCCATTCTAAACAATTTTCTTTAGGTTTAGTGAATTTTCGTTTTTTTTCTGTCCCATTCTAAACTATTTTTTTTAAGTCCAGTGAATTTTTTTTCTATCCCTTTCTAAACTACTTTTTTTAAACATTTAGTGAATTTTCGTTTTTTTCTATCCCATCCTAAAATATTTTTTTTAAGTTTAGTGAATTTTCGTTTTTTTCTATATCATTCCAAACTATTGTAACTTAATGAATGTATTTTTTCAATTTGCTTACCACGAATGTCCTCATTTCGCTTCAAGGAGTCCTCAGATATAGATGAGGGCATTGCCACGGAGGAAATGTATTTTGAAAGTAATTTCCCCTGTAGTAATGTCAGCACCTGTTACCTGATGAAAGGACCTTGAATTTGGATGTCTTCAGGGTAGTACCTACTAAGATGTACTACTCACATGCAATGCTTCTGAATTAACAGGAGACAGAGGTCAGAGATACTATTAGGGATATGCTACTCTTTAACTCTGTCAGTGATCGTATTTATCTCTATTAGATGCGTCCCCCATAGGCGGGTAGTGTCGTCAGTGCACCATTACTAAAAGGGTGTTTGCCTAGCTACCGTAATCGCTTTTTAGCCTTTTACTTTATCTCCACTCCTGCATCCTTCCTTCATTCATGCTCTGCAACTGCTCCAGTTCCCCTCTTTTCACGATCTATTAGATGAAATTGTTCCAATGTGTGCTGTTGTTTAAGTTAAACGACTCCATTCTTAAAGTATAGAAAGGAGTCCATGCTAATTGAGACGTCATTTTTATTGTAAACCATTGACAAATAGTCATTTTAGGATTAAATGCCATTATCTGGAGAAGCTAGCAGGATTGGATGCTATTGTTAGATGACAGTACCATCTGCAGCCATTAGTCATGCTACTAGCATCGTATGCTTCGTGGAAGAAAATCTCTAACTTTTGCAATGTGCCAAACGGAACAAAAACCTTATTCGGTGGGCGTATGCTTTTGGCTAAGGATTAAATTCAGGTCATATTGCTAAAATCCTCTTTCCAGATATTCTACAGACGGATTTTTCTTCGACTCGTAAAGAGCTAGACTGTATGTTTTGAATTCCAGAGAAATATGCAACATTGATGTTAATCACCAGACTTTTTACAGATGCCTTGAGAACAACGCAAATTATAGCTGTTTAGGTGAAGCTAATCCATGGACTTAAACCACTCTTAGGTTTACCACGAGGAATAACTGAATATGTACTTTATTTCTAGGTTGTTTTTAGTTTCATTCTTAAATGCATAAGCAGGACGCATTGCTTTTCTAGCTTGCAAGTCGAGAATGGATTCTTTTTCAGAGGAAACTTCGTGGGAGAGTAGAGCAGCATCCAGAGAATTGTTGGTTATTGTTCCAGGTACGTTTTCAGCTTATGAGGATTCTGCCACCATAAGTGAGAGCGTCCCTCAAACAATGATTTTTCCAGGAAATCCGACAGTTCCGGAGAAACTCGGGCATCTCATCGTATTCTGAATCGAAACATCTCTTGTTTTGTAAACTTTAGAATGTCTCGTGTCTGAATTCAAACTTCTCTCGTGGTTGAACTTCTGTTATGTGCTAAACTTAAGAATGTCTCGTGTCCGAATACAAACTTCTCTCATGTTTAAACTCGAACTTCTGTGTAATGTTTTAAACTTGAGAATGTCTCGTGTCCGAATTCAAACTTCTCTCATGTTTAAACTCGAACTTCTGTGTAATGTTTTAAACTTAAGAATGTCTCGTGTCCCAATTCAAACTTCTCCCATGTTTGAACTCTAACTTCTCTTATGTGTTAAACTTTAAGCATCCTGCAGTACAAGTTAGAATAAGTTGTATAGATTAAATTGAACTTCTTGATTTATTCAGTATAATCAAGTTTGTTAGTCAATCCTAACTCGTGGATTAACACACCAAGTCAGATTACATTCCAGATCTTTGTTTAAACATCACACAATTCATTCTAACTTGTTAATAAAAAGACGAAAAGGAAAGCATGCAAGGACCTAGTGACATTATCCATAATTTCAAGAAGAAGACTGAAAGTAAATAAAAAGAGTCACTAGGCGGGAAAGGGGCGGGCCTTGATGGGACTTTCCTTTTCGTTTTAATCGTGAAATTTTGTAAACAAAGTCGAGAGGAAACAAAAGGAGATCGAATTCCAGGACATAGCAACTCTTCATATGAAGACCAGTAGGTTTGATGCTAGTATTGTAAGATGAAGCCATTGTTTATTTTGTACTTACAAAACTTTTTCTCTCACCAGATATGTTATAGGTTATTTTATGTGTATATATGTGATGGATCCTATGTATTTCCTTCCTCGTAGCGTAAGATTCTCAATAATAGACTACACACGGAGCCGAGAAGAATTTCTCTCTCTCAAATCGAGACGAACCAGCAGCTCAAAGAACAACGGACGACGAGAAGGGAAGATCGCTGACCTAGGTACTTTTGATCTTATGTGGATTAATTCATAAGAGAAAGCGTACCTATCCCAGAGATTTTCCATTTAGACACCCCGGCTTCGAAGGCAGAGATCTTTATACGCAAACGGTGGAGTATGTTTTATGCGATTTGTTCCAAGATAGGCGTCACGTGAATTCTGTACTGAATTGTGATCGGGGACAGTGACATAGCTTCTCATTCATTGCTATTTTAGGTATGATTGCCACTGAGAGAACTTCAGAATCCAAAAGATGAAATAAAAGAAGAAAATCTCTTTCACATAGGTTGTGATAGGTGGGGCCCTTGTTGACTGTACTCAAGCAGCCTCTGTTCAATTTAACTTAAGGATATAAACAACAAGAATTGAAAGGATGAAAAGGAAAGCATTCAAGGATCTGGTAACATTTCCTAATCAGTTGAAAAAAAATAATTGAAATGTCAGAATTTTGACTGAAGGTCATGTCAAGTTACCAGGTGGGAAAAAGGAAGGCTTGGGTGGGTTTTCCCTTTCAATCTTTCTCGCGTTTGTGTGTAGATTTTTTAAAAGTAGGCCTAGTAAAAGTAGACAGAATACCAGGGGACATAAGGTAAAGATTTAAGCTCACTATTACTCACTGCATTTTCTCTTCATTAAGAGGTTGGTCACTTTTAATTTCACTGGATCTAGTTGGTTTTCCTGTAAATCTTTCAATGTTTGTTTTTAATTTAAATTTGTGAGCTTAAGTCTTAACCACAACCCCAAGTTCTCTGCGGGAGAGTGTAATGACGTCACGGCATCCTCCAAGAGGACGTCCCAACACCTCCAGACACCGCAAGCGGTCGTAGAGAACTTTGTTTCAGGATTATTTTCTCCAATTGTGACAGTAGATTCATTTGGTGAAAATAACTCCGAGGCAAAGTTCTCTCTCTCCTACCAGATCTGTTCCACGAGATCTTCAGCCAGAGGAAGACTAAGAAGAAACCCTCCTCAAGAATCCTAGGTTTGAGTCGAAGCTATTACTGTTCTTGGCACTTCCCAGTCATGTTAAGTTTCAGTCCATGACTAGGAGAGCCTAAGATGGTGAGTCCTTTGACAAGCAGCGAGCGTCACTGTCGCCGTGAGATGGAGCGGGCCTATGAGGTAGTTCTGCAACCACTCTGCACTTCAGTTCGTCTAGTGTTTAGATTGCACGGAGCATAAGTAAGCCTGCCAATTGGAGTTACCTTAGTAATTATGTATTCATCTTTGTGAGAAATGCCTCGATATTTACTTTAACAAGACTTTTTTTATGTAGTAGTTTTAAAAAAGTATTACTGTAAGTCTTTGACCATATGATACTCTGCATGAAATCATGGCAAGCTAACTGTAATTCCGCCTTGCACATAGTAACCATTATCCTAGTCTGTGAAGAGAAACAAGCAATGTCACGCCCCGATGCTTGGCACAATCACGCAACATCGTCTGTATATCAGCACAGATCAACGCCCTTTTGATGATCGATGTCGTGCCCATTTTGAACACCTGTCGAAGAGCTGGACGAAGCCACCGACACAGATCAGGTGACATACTCCAACTGATTCGAAAGGGGGACATTCTGCATATTGGGAAGGTGTCCTCTTACGAATCAGCTAGAGGTGTCATGCTGCAGTCTTCGGAAATTCCTTGTTTTTTTTATTTTGGAGACGAGCAGGGAGTGCAGTCTTTTCTAAATGGAGTTAAAGGAAAACTTCAAAGTTCAAGGAGTTTTCATAGTTACTGGGTTATTTTTTGACCGGATGTGAAAGTGAATCATTTGGCGAAAATAATCCTCTAATTATGAACTCGTCTACCTACGGACATATTTTTTTTGTAAAAGGATAGATAATTGTTCTAAATAGTTCTCGTAACTTCCTTTAAAAAAATCTTTATTTTGAAAACTCAGTACTAGTAGGTGACAGCAAAAGGTAGATTAGTTTTTAAACCTTATTTCTTTTCTATTGAAAATATGCATTTTGTTTTTCCAAATAATACTATATACTTCAGGTATACACCGTGACTTCCCCAGAGGCCAGAAATCAAAGGACTTCAACGGATGAGCAATGAAATTACATGTCTGATATATGATATACATAGTGTTTTTATGTACGCATTCAAATATGCCATTAACTAAAATAAATTGTCTCTACAGATGCAGTAGAACTTTCAACAAAAAACATCCTGTGGTGGACAACAATTACGTGAAAGAGAGAGAGAGAGAGAGAGAGAGAGAGAGAGAGAGAGAGAGAGAGAGAGAGAGAGAGAGAGAGAGAGAGCCCGTCTGACGTAAGGATCGTGTTTTTTCTTCTCACTGATTTTGTTTTTTAATGCTCTACGTAAATGCCCATAATGTTTACTTACTGGAATCAAGCAGCTGCTGAATTGAAGTAGGATACTTTGCAGAAAAATCATGATTATGAATTATTTTACTTTATTATGGAATATAGTTTTCTAAGACCTGTCTAAATGATCTATTCTATCTAAAAAAATCATCCTACTCTTATTTACAATTTTTCTCGATTAGTTTTGAACATGAATTTTAAAAACTTTATTTTTCCTATCGTGATTTAGTTTTCGATGCTGTGATTGTATCATTAAAGGTAGTTTTTTTTTTATCTAAAAAATAAATTCCGCTTTTGTTTGTTTATGTTAATGTATTACAAAACATTCAGTTTAAAAAAATGTCTGTCATTTTCATTTGTGCATGCATTCTTTCTGGGGTAATTATACCTAAATTAATTTTAGCAGTTGCAAAGATCAAATATGCACTTTTTTTTTTCCAAAACCCGAGTCATATAAACATGGACAGATCTACGTGATAGCCACCACGAACGTTCAAAGAAATAGAATGCAGCACATATGGAGGAAACAATGGAGATACGAGATTATACAATGACAAGAAGCGAATCCCTTTACGCTAAACAAACAGCAGGATCATACTATACACACACACACACACACACACACACACACACACACACACACACACACACACATCACGCCCTGACACATCCACACGCATAGATGTCTTAACTTGAGGTATGCCAAGGCATATTGAACGTTCATTTTAACGACCTTGAATCGCTGTGATGACGTAATGAAACTCTTCGAATTTTACCATTAAAATCAAAATAATCATTTAGTAGGGAAGATGCTTAATGCTCTTTCAAGGATTAATCTAGAATTCTTTTAATCCTCAAACGACTCTCCAGCAGCATCGTCGACTTGAGAATGACACATAAATAACTTCATGAAGGAGTCGTTTTCAGCAACACATCCTGAGGTAACCCTTGTCCAGTATTTTGTGTCTCATTCTGTTCCCGTAGCAGAGAGGTTAAGGTCCTTATTCGCTTGCTGCCGCTGCTGCAGCTTCTCTGTTACCTCCATTGCCATCTTTCATCTCCTGGTTATCAGGGTACATCTTGGTTTAGAAGCAATTCAGTTACCCACCTAATCTGCCAATCTGCCAAGCTTCTTTTCCCGAGAAGTAGGATATTGAGAGCATTCGCGAGGACTGCATGAAATCACGATTTTCCTGACATTTTTTTGCACAATTTAACACTTCTTCAAAATGTCAAGTAAGTGATACCTGATTTTTTTTTTGCCTTCTCACATCTTGTGATTAATAATCAATTTTTATGATTAATATCTGTTAGAAAATAACTAACACACAATCACGTGTCCTCGTTTATTTCTGGGTTCGATCCCATTGTGAGTTAGCAAATTAATCCTGATGTCATTTCAATGTTGTATCTAGGAAGTGTCGTATTAGTTTACAGAGGACTTATTCGTGAACTTGCTTCTTGATGACCTTCGTGGATTTTCATAAACTTTTATACATTTACATACATGAAATTTATTGAAATTTATTCATGATTTATTCATGTCTATTTCTGTTTCATTTCCTTGACCGTACGGGAACTACTTATAAATGAGGTTATACACCCACATTTCGTACATTTTTCTCTTGATGTCACTCACTCTAATTATATTAGATTCTCTCCCTCATTCATAATTCATTTAATTTCTCCTTCGTGTTCTCTATTCAACAAAATTTCCACTTAAGCTGTTTTTTTCTAACGCTTTTATTGTGAACCACCGCCGTCAACATGAGGCTTGAATACATAAGGTTTGTTCCTATGCCTTTATTTTTTGCCTCTGATCAATATTATTGGTCACGAACTTGTAACTCGTAGTTATTCTGGGGCACGAGGCTGCAGTAGGTGTCAAGCGTTTGAAGTCTGCTCTTCGAAAGTTGGACTGGAATCATCACTTTATTTTTTAAAGGTTCAAGGTCAATAGATCCTATGAGAATGGTCATTCCTTACTTAAAGCATCTAGTGTATTATTATTATTATTATTTTTTTTTTTGTCTGTCACAGTCCTCCAATTCGACTGGGTGGTATTTATAGTGTGGGGTTCCGGGTTGCATCCTGCCTCCTTTGGAGTCCATCACCCTTCTTCTTATTATGTGCGCCGTTTCTAGGATCGCCCTCTTCTGCATGAGTCCTGGAACTACTTCAGCCTCTAGTTTTTCTAGATTCCTTTTCAGGGATCTTAGAATCCTGCCTTGTGTTCTTATGATTATAGGTACAATTTCTACTGGCATCTCCCATATCCATCTTATTTCTATTTTTAGGTCTTGATACCTATCCATTTTTTCCCTCTTTCTCTTCAACTCTGGTGTCCCATGGTATTGCGTCATCACTATTATTATTATTAATATTATTATTATTATTATTATTATTATTATTATTATTATTATTATTATTATTATTATTATTATTATTATTATTATTATTATTATTATTATTAGTTTGTATTATGCAATCATCGTCCTTATTATGGTAGACTTTTTGCAAACACTCCAAACTGCCACAGCTGTCATAGTATTTATCTGTAGTTCATAATTTTATAAAACAGATTAGTTATATGTTATACTATCTTGTTCAATAGACATGCCTCTAACTCTCTATACTCTCATTTAAAGTCTTCAAGTTAATATTATTGGTACAAAATCTCCAAATTCGGATATTCGAACAGGTAAGCGAAACCTGTTTGAGAGTCCAGTTAGTTATCTAAATTCAAGGGTTTCCAGCTTAAATAAACTGAGTGAAAAACCCTTCGACGTTTATTTTCTAGGCGAGAAAAGGGTTGTCTTGTAACCCTTCGATCTCTGAGGGAGAGGATTGTCTGGATCTGCGTATTTATCAGGAATGTATCAAAGTTTGAGTGTGGTTCAACATTTATCTTATATACCTGACCAAAAAATATAAGCCAAGGCTACTCGCAAAGCCTCCTCATAGGTACACATACACAAGCTTAGGTCCTGCACAAGCTATACACTCATACACAAAACACTTGCATACACACGCTTCAGGTAGTAGGTTGGCTAAGGCACCAACCGCCCGTTGAGATACTACCACTGGGAAGATCAAGGCCCCAACTCAAGACTGGCCAGTACAGTCCATTGTTGGGGATCCCCTTTCCAGTCACGGTTCCTTGTTTCTAAGCCTGCACCTACACTTGAATAGTCTGGCCTGTTCTCCACTACACTTCTCTCTCTCCCACATACACCTGACAACGCTGGAACACTCGCTAAACTTCTGACTTTTTCCAACTCGTCGACTTTTTTTTTGTCTCTACTTTGGTTTTGTGAGTTTGAGATATGAAGTTCAGGAACTTTAGAGTCACTGTTTGTAAATACCGTAATCAATCTAGTCCCTAAATTAAGTCTTATTTATTCCTGTAGATCCATCTTCCACCTCCATGGAGTCTGACGAAGCTTCAAGTGTTTCCACAGCCTTACACTTCATCCTAAAAAAAAAAAAAAAAAAAAAAAATAGGAAAACAAAAAAATCTTTAAAAAATAGTAAAAAATAAAAAATCGTAAAAAAAAATGATTCACGCACAGACCCCTACTGTATGTGCTACGTAAGCACATTTATTTTTCGTAGTCGTCCACAAAAACAAATGCTATATGGTATTTGCAAGCAAAATTTTACATTCTTTCATGCGCAAGCAACACGCATTCATTTATGGTCACTCTTCCAAGCGTTGTACATATTAAACAGAAATTAATTTCGCTGTTTGACACCTGTAATATATATATTTTATGTATGTATATATATATATATATATATATATATATATATATATATATATATATATATATATATATATATATATATATATTATATATATATATACTATATATATAATATATAATATTTTATTTTATTTTTATATATATAAACATATATAGACAATATATTATAGGTATACATATATATAATTATATATATATATCTATATATATATATATATATATATTATAAATATATATAATTACATATATCTATATATAAATTATATATATATATATATATATATATATATATATATATATATATATACATTTATGTATATATAAATATATATATATATATATATATGTATATGTATACATATATACGTATATATATTATGAATATACATATATATATATATATATATATATATATATATATATATATATATATATATATACAAAATCTTCATAACATGTAGTACAATAGAATCTTCATAAGATACAACGCGGGAATCCTAAATACAAAGCTTTTCAAACTACGTACTTAAAGATTCCTTAATTGTTTTTTGTGTGGGGGGTGGGCGGCTGTCCAAATTTGACCTAGAATACTCAATTCATAAAAGACAAAGAGAGAGAGAGAGCGCGCGCAAACATCGTCTTAGTTTTCTTTCCAAGGTCATGCATAGTGGAGAGGGGCACGTTCACAGGATCAACAAAAGTTGCTAAAAACCGCCATTTGTTTACGTTCGCTTACAAATATTTCAATCCTGTGTTGCAGAGTTTATTCCTTTATATTTTGGCTCTTTGTAGTTACTTAGTAACTTTATAACTGCGTAAAATTAATAATTAGAAAGTTTTTTGTTAATAAAATCTCCTCCTATGTCGACACAAGTATATCATCGAATCATTCCAACGCAAAAATTAACTTTGAATATTCGTATATACCTCTTATGTTTCGGACACAGCGAATTTCGTGAATACATTCTTAAGAATTCGTCTCGAGAGAATGTTAACTTTTATTTGCAAGCGACTTGTCAGAATTCGCAGAGATATCTTAAGCCGTTACATCATCTGCATTCGTCTTAATATTCGATCTTAAATGACAAAGTGGCAACTCGTCCCACGGCTTATCCCTTTAGTGACCACAACGAGCAAGTATGTAGTGATCATTCCCAGCTCAGGATAAACTAAGCCCTGGATTTGAATACTTTGAAAAATTTAAAGGTGTAAGATATTAGATAAATTTGTGGTATGTCATGGGAAAATCTGGCTATGTTAACGACTGTTCAAGAGAAATTCTAATAGTTGAATCGCCCAGTGCAAAATTCTGTTGCAATTCGAAATTTCAATCATCGTTTGCAATTCAGGTGGGATCGTCCAGGATACATAGAAAAACTGTGATTTCGTATTCCATTTCCAGCTGGTGTTTTTGGAAAATATACTAGAAACATATCATCGCGAAGAATTCATTTGTCTAAATTTCAAAGTGTGGTGTAGCTAATCAGTGTTGCTAAGCGAGCTTTTATAATTATCAATGCGCGGTCTATTCCCACGTTATTAAATTTATCTGACGATGTGTCCCTACCGGAAGGGTGGAGACCATGGCTTCAATATTTGTGTGCTTTTTTTATAAAATTTTTCCGTTCAGAGTCATTTATAAAATTGCTTCCAGTGAAGAATACAGTCCTCTCTTTATCAGTGAACAAGTTTTCCTATTGTGTCTGTTCTACAACATGATACTCGTGCGTGTCTTTCACAACCAAATCCCTTTGTGTTATATCTACAACCAGAAATTTTGCCATGGCCTCTACAACCTGATAGATTTATGTCGTTCCACAACCTAATGCTTTTACATCGTTTTTACAATCAACTATATTTCCGCGGTTTGTACTATTGTATATAGTTGTGTTGTCATTAAAACCTGGAATATTTGTCATAGTGTTATAAATGCATACACGTGTACGTAGGTTTGCGTGTCTTTATGCATATGCGTATTTGCTGTATAGAGATACAAAATTCACACCAAAATTGTTAGATTTCTAATGTTTAAAATTTTACTTGCTAATCATTGGACTACCACCTGCAGTTTAAAAGTTTTAAATTATTTTATCTTTTCGGACACTATAGTTACTCATGGCCATTCCAACCAGACTCCTAAGTTTGTTGCAAGTTTCTAGATCTTTTTTTCCATCGTAACAGACCCCATTGTGACCCTTGTCCATTAACAACAGACCCCCAGGGTTTGCATCTAATTTTTAGGCATTGTATCAAGCGGAAATGTAGGAAAATTGAATTAAATATAATCTTGCGAAGATCTGAAGAGGAAGGGAACATGAAATTTACGAAAGAAAGCTCCCTCAGTGGCAACACCGATGAAAATGAAATTGTAGAAGCAGAAAACGAATTAGAATCAATTTGTGACTCTGACAAAGATTCAAGTAGCGTAAACGCCACACCTGGTGACGATTCTAATCAACTAACACATGTAAATGAGTTTAATATTAGTGAAAATTCCGCTATAGAGAAAAGTGATAGTGATACAAACGGCGTGATTAATGAAGGCTTTGAAGGGGTTCATAAAAACCTTGGTGAAGATTCACACAATGGAGGTCCAGTAGGAAATAGCGACGTTAGCAACACAGATCTTGAAGGAGACGCTATCAGCGGGAATAGGCCTTCAGCGGGTGAACACCCGAATATCGAAATTCACCCCGGGCACGTCAATCACATTTTGGACATCGAGGAGAAGGATAATAATCATCAGCGAGAGGTGAAGAGGACATCAGGTGAAGATGGAGGTGAAAGCAAAGAGAAAGGTACAGTAAATATTACGTCGTTGAGCTTGACTGGAATTCTTTGAATTTTGCAATTTTGGTTAAATGTTGGTTGTCACCACAGAAGTGTATATATGCGCATATATATGTGTATATATATAGACGTACGTATGTGTGTATATATATATATATATAATATATATATATATTTTATATATACATATATATTATATATATATTATATATATATATATATAATATATATATATATAAAACTTATATAATCATGTATCATATATATATATCCATGTGCATGTATGTTATGTAGTATGTATGTATGTCATTGTATTGTATTATTGTATCGGTATAGGTATATACATTATAACTATATAATATTTAATATTCTAATTAACTATATTAATATAATATTTATTTATATTATATGGTTATATTGTATACTATACTGTTAATATGTAATAAATCTATGTATGTATATTATACTATATATATGTTATATATATATATATAATATAAGATACTAATAGAGATTCGTTAATATATGGAAATATATAAACATGTATATATGTAATATAATATTAAATATGTATTTATATTTATATAGATATAATTATATATCTATACACATAACATATATATCTATATCTATATAGATACATATTTATATATATATATATATAATAGTAATGTAATATAATAAATATATATTATATATATAACATATAAGTGCTACTTTAACATCTACCTGCAGAATGAAGGATTACCCTTTGCTGTGTAGATTACTTCAGCAATTTCAGCTGATGGATTTACCCACACAGGAAGCTATAACACCTTCATAGTCTCTTGCTCTTAATTCCTAGTTATACCTCTGAATTATACGTGCACTTTCATTAGCCATTCGTCTTCATTCGTCTTTTCATTAGTGCACCATTTCATAGAGAGAGAGAGAGAGAGAGAGAGAGAGAGAGAGAGAGACGCGAAGTTTCTCTTAGTGTAGTGTGTTCGTATCTTTGTGAAAGAGAGAGAGAGAGAGAGAGAGAGACGCGAAGTCTCTCTCAGTGTAGTGTTCGTACCTTTGTGAACGAGAGAGAGAGAGAGAGAGAGAGAGAGAGAGAGAGAGAGAGAGAGAGAGAGCATTCAGCCTGATCTTCTAGGTAGTAGGCTGGCCAAGGCTCCAACCGTCCGTTGAGATACTACCACTGGAGAATTGTAGGATTCCTGTAGGGTTGGCCAGACAGTCTATTTTAGGGTCCTTCTCCAGTCACGGGACTTCTTCTTAAGCCTTCACTTACACTGAATACTCTGGCATATTCATGATACGTCTTCCACTATCATCATACACTTGACAACACTGAATAAACTTTATAAATTTCATGTCTTTGACAACACTGAACATACACTGGAAATTGTACTTCTTCAGCAACACTGAACATACACTGAAATTTACACATATTTGCCAACATTGAACTTACATTAGAAATTAAACTTCTTTGCCAACTCTGAATATACATAGGAAATTTGCCAACACTTGATATACATAGGAAATAACATGTCATTTCCTGTCGTCACACACTTGCCAACACTAAATACACAAGGGAAATTATACATTTGCTATCATCAAATACTTGCCAACACTTAACATATATTCAAAATGACACATCTGCTATAATCAAACGCTTGCCAACACTTAACACTGGACATTTTACATGTGCGATCATGGAAAGCTTACCAACACTAAACATACATTAGAAATTTTACATCTGCTATAAACGAACACTTACCAACACTTAACATTGAAATCATACATCTGCTATCATCACATGCTTGCCAGCATCTAACACTATAAATTTTATATCTGGATTAGAAACTATACATCTACTATCATCAAACACTTGCCAACACTTAAAACTAGAAATTTTACATCTGCTATCATCAAATGCTTACCAACACTTAACATGGATTAGAAACTATATTACATCTGCTATCATCAAACACTTGCCAACACATAACACTATAAATTTTATATCTGCTATCATCAAATTCTTACCAACACTTAACATGGATTCGAAACTACACATCTTCTATCATCAAACACTTGCCAAAACTTAACACTATAAATTTTATATCTGCTATCATCAAATGCTTACCAACACTTAACATGGATTCGAAACTATATATCTGCTATCATCAAATGCTTACCAACACTTAACATGGATTCGAAACTATACATCTCCTATCATCAAACGCTTGCCAACACATAACATGGATTAGAAACTATATATCTGCTATCATCAAATGCTTGCCAACACTTAACACTATAATAATTTTTATTTTAATCTGCTTATTCAATTCAATGCTTTACCAACACTACATGGATTCGAACTTTTATATATCTGCTATCATCAAATGCTTACCAACACTTAACATGGATTCACTATACAATCCTATCACAAACGCTTTGCCAAACTACAATGGATTTTAGAAAACTATATATCTGCTATCATCAAATGCTTGCCACAATTTTCTTACCAATGGATTAAGGAAAGTATACCATCTTGCTAAAATCATCCAAACATTTTTAACCAACACTTAAAACTAGAAATTTTACATCTGCTACCATCAAAAGCTTACCAACACTTAACATGGATTAGAAACTATACATCTGCTTTCATCAAACACTTGCCAACACTTAAAAATAGACATTTTACATTTGCTACCATCAAATGTGTACCAACACTTAACATGGATTAGAAACTATACATATGCTAACATCAAACACTTGACAACGCTTAACATGGATTAAAAACTATATATCTGCTATCATCAAATGCTTACCAACACTTAACATGGATTCGAAACTATATATCTGCTATCATCAAATGCTTACCAACACTTAACATGGATTTGAAACTATACATCTCCTATCATCAAACGCTTGCCAACACATAACATGGATTAGAAACTATATTATATCTGCAATCATCAAACGCTCGCCAACACTTAACACTATAAATTTTATATCTGCTATCATCAAATGCTTACCAACACTTAACATGGATTCGAAACTATATATCTGCTATCATCAAATGCTTACCAACACTTAACATGGATTTGAAACTATACATCTCCTATCATGAAACGCTTGCCAACTCATAACATGGATTAGAAACTATATTATATCTGCTATCATCAAATGCTCACCAACACTTAACATGGATTCGAAACTACACATCTTCTATCATCAAACACTTGCCAACACTTAACACTGAAAATTTTACATCTGCTATCTTCAAATGCTTACCAACACTTAACCTTTATTAGAAACTATACATCTGCTATCATCAAACACTTGCCAACACTTAAAACTAGACATTTTACAGCTGCTACCATCAAATGCTTACCAACACTTAACATGGATTCGAAACTATACATTTGCTATCATCAAACGCTTGCCAACACATAACATGGATTAGAAACTATATTATATCCCGCATCAAATGCTTCCCACACTAACATATAAAATTTTATATCTGCTACCATCAAATGCTTACCACACTAACATGGATTTCGGAAACTTACATTTGCTATCATCAAAACGCTTGCCAAACACTTTACATGGATTAGAAACTATTTATTATATCCAAATCAAATTGCTTACCAACAACTTAACCAATGGATTCGAAACTTTACATTTGCTATCTTCACATGCTTTGAACCAAATTCAACACTATAAATTTTATATCATGCTACCTATCAAAATGCTTACCAAAACATCTTAACATGGATTCGAAAACTTTTATCACATTCTGCTATCATCAAATGACTTGCCAACAACATTTCTAACATGGATTAAAAAATAAACTATTTATATCCTGCTATTCATTCAAAATGCTTGCCAAAAACATTAACATTGGAATTCGAAACTATAAATTTTTATCTCGCTATCCCATTCAAATGCTTACCAATCACTTAACATGGAGTACTAAAAACTATATATCTGCTATCATCAAATGCCTTACCAACCACTTAACATGGATTAGAAAACTATTAACATCTGCTACATAAATGTACCAACACTTAACAGGATTAGAAAAACTTATATATCTGCTATCCAAATCAAATGCTTCACCCACACTTAACATTGGATTCCGCAAAATTTTCTATTGCCATCACAAATTGCTTACCACAATTAATATCAATTTTAAATATCGCTTGTCCATCAACTTGCTTAAACCAACACTAACAGGGATTCGAAAAAACATATATTCTGCATCATCTAAACTGCTTACCAACACTTAACCAAAACAATAAATTTTATATCTGCTAATGCATTCAAATGGTTACCAACACTTAAGAAACAATAAATTTTATATACGCTATCATCCAAATGCTTACCACAACTTAACGGATTAGCAAACTATATTTTACTGACATTAATACCAATGTTACCCACACTTAACAGGATTCGAAACTATATATCTGACTATCATCAAATGCTTGAACACTTAAACATTAAAATTTTTATATCTGCTATCATCAAATGCTTACCAACACTTAACATGGATTCGAAACTATATATCGCTATGATCAAAACTTACCAACACTTAACATGGATTAGAAAACTATACATCTGCTATCATCAAATGCTTGCCAAACTTAACACAATAAAAATTAATCTGCTATCTCACATGCTTACCACACTAACATGGATCGAAAACTACTATTTTGCTATCATAAAATGTTACCAACACTTAACATGGATTCGAAAACTAATATCTGCTATCATCAAAGCTTACCAAACACTTAACTATGATTAGAAAACTATATATCTGCTATCATCAAAATGCTTACCAAACAATTAACATGGATTCGAAACTTTATAACTCTGCTATCATCAAATGCTCCCAACACTTTAACATGGATCGAAACTATATATCTGCTATCATCAAATGCTTGCAACACTTAAAACAAAAATTGTATATCTGCTATCATTTAATGCTTACCAACACTTAAACCTGATTCGAAACTATATTCTGCTATCATCAAATGTTCCAACAACAACATGGGATTCGAAACTATCTATCTGCTATCATCAAGTTACAACACGTAAACATGGATTCGAACAACTATATATCTGCTAGCATCAAATGTACCAACAACTTAACATGATTAGAAAATATATATTGCTATCATCAAATGCTTACAAACACTTACATGGATTGAAACTATAATCTGCTATCATCAAATGCTTAACAACACTTAAACAGGATTTAGAAACTATATATTCTGCTATCATCAAAATGCCTACCAACACTTAACATGGATAGAAACTATCTATCTGCTATCATCAAAGCTTACCAACACTTGAACATGGACTTAGAAATATATCTCGGGTACACGCAAAATGCTACCAACCAATTAAATGGATTCGAAACTAGATATCTGCTATCATCAAAAATTGCTTATCCAACCCAACACGGAACACTTAATAAAGGTATATCTGCCTATCATCAAAGGCTTACCAACACTTAACATGGGAATTCGAAACTATATATCTGCTATCAGCAAATGAGTTACCAACACTAACATGGATTAGAATCTATATATACTGCTATCACAAATGCTTACCACACTTAACATGGATTTAGAAACTATATATCTGACGCTATCATAACATGCTTACCAAACTTACTTTCTGATTCAGACCTTAAAACCTATTATCTGTTACATCATCAAATGCTTACCAACACTTAACATGGATTCGAAACTATATATCTGCTATCATCAAATGCTTACCAACACTTAACACTATAAATTTTATATCTGCTATCATCAAATGCTTACCCAATTATTAACATGATTCGAAACTATATCTGCTATCATCAAAATGCTTGCCAACACTTAACATGGAATTATCTATATATCTGCTTATCACTCAAATGCTTACCACACTTAACATGGATAGAAACTATATCTGTTATCATCAAATGCTTACCAACACTTAACATGGATTAGAAACTATATATCTGCTATCATCAAATGCTTACCAACACTTAACATGGATTAGAATCTATATATCTGCTATCATCAAATGCTTACCAACACTTAACATGGATTAGAAACTATATATCTGTTATCATCAAATGCTTGCCAACACTTAACATGGATTAGAAACTATTTCTTTTGCTTATCCATCATGCTTTATATCCATCTTAAATGCTTGCCAACACTTAACACTATAAATTTTATATCTGCTATCATCAAATGCTTACCAACACTTAACATGGATTCGAAACTATATATCTGCTATCATCAAATGCTTACCAACACTTAACATGGATTAGAAACTATACATCTGCTATTAACAAACACTTGCCAACAATAAAACTAGAAATTTTACATCTGCTACCATCAAATACTTACCAACACTTAACATGGATTAGAAACTATACATCTGCTATCATCAAACACTTGCCAACACTTAAAACTAGAAATTTTACATCTGCTACCATCAAATGCTTACCAACACTTAACATGGATTAGAAACTATACATCTGCTATCACCAAACACTTGCCAACACTTAACACTACAAATTTTATATCTGCTATCATCAATTGCTTACCAACACTTAACATTGATTAAAAACTATACATCTGCTATCATTAAATGCTTACCAACACTTAAAATGGATTATAAACTATACATCTGCTATCAACAAACGCTTGCCAACACTAAACACAGGAAATTATTCATCTGCTGGGTCATCAAAAGCTTGCCAACACCTAACATACATGAAAAATTACACATCTGCTGTCATCAAGAGCTCGCCAACAATACATATACAATAGATAATACACATATGCTATCATCAAATGCTTGCCAACACTCAACTCACATTAAAAATTACACACTTGCTATCACACGCTTGCCATTACTGAACAAAGACTAGTATACATATCTCCTGGTTCCAGACACCTGCCAGCACTGGCTATACATTAACAATCAAATAAATGCGTTCCATCATCCCACTACACCTGACAATACTAAGAACACACTGGTAGTTGGTGATACATCTTCTACCAGGCAATACATTACATATACATTCTTTTTTTTTTCCTACACTCTTGACAACATTGAATACACATAGGCCCTTTCCATTATTCTACCACACTTGACAATACTAAAAACACACTGGTTCCTGGTCATACACCTTCTACCAGGGAACACTGAATACACATTAGGAATTACATATACATTCCCATTTTTCCCTACACTATTGACAACACTGAATACACATAAGCATTTTTTCCTACACTCTTTACAACACTGAATACACTTAGGCATTTTCCACTATCCCACCACACCTGACAATACAAAGAACACACTGGTTCCTGGTCATACACCTTCTACCAGGGAACACTGAATACACATTAGCAATTACATATACATTCTCCTTTTTCCCTACACTATTGACAACAATGAATACACGTAAGCATTTTTTTCCTACACTCTTCACAACACTGAATACACTTGGGCATTTTCCATTATCCCACTACACCTGACAATATTATGAACACACTGGTACCTGGTCATACACCTTCTACCAGGAACCACTGAATACACATTAGCAATTACATATACATTCTCCTTTTTACCGACACTATTGACAACACTGAATACACATAAGCATTTTTTCTTACACTCTTCACAACATTGAATACACTTAGGCGTTTTCCATTATCCCACCACACCTGATAATATTATGAACACACTGGTACCTGATCATACACCTTCTACCAGGCAACACTGAATACACATTACCAACACTTAAAATGGATTATAAACTATACATCTGCTATCAACAAACGGTTGCCAACACTAAACACTGGAAATTTTATTCTGTTATCATCAAATGTTTGCCAATACTTACTAACATAGACTGGAAATTATTCGTCTGCTGCGTCATCAAAAGCTTGCCAACACCTAACATACATGAATAATTACACATCTGCTGTCATCAAGAGCTCGCCAATACTCAACTTACATTAGAAATTACACACTTGCTATCACACGCTTGCCATTACTGAACAAAGACTAGTATACATATCTCCTGGTTCCAGACACCTGCCAGCACTAGCTATACATTAACAATCAAATAAATGCGTTCCATCATCCCACTACACCTGACAATACTAAGAACACACTGGTAGGTGGTGATACATCTTCTACCAGGCAATACATTACATATACATTCTTTTTTTTTTCCTACACTCTTGACAACATTGAATACACATAGGCCCTTTCCATTCTCCTACCACACCTGACAATACTAAATACACTCTGGTAGCTGGTCATACACCTTCTACCAGGGAACACTGAATACACATTAGCAATTACATATACATTCTCCTTTTTCCCTACACTATTGACAACACTGAATACACATAAGTATTTTTTCTTACACTCTTCACAACACTGAATACACTTAGGCATTTTCCATGTTCCCACTACACCTGACAATACAAAGAATACACTGGTAGCTGGTCATACACCTTCTACCAGGGAACACTGAATACACATTAGCAATTACATATACATTCCCATTTTTCCCTACACTATTGACAACACTGAATACACATAAGCATTTTTTCCTACGCTGTTCACAACACCGAATACACTTAGGCATTTTCCATTATCCCACCACACCTGACAATATTAAGAATACACTGGTACCTGGTCATACACCTTCTACCAGGAAGCACTGAATACACATTCTCACAACACTGAATACACTTAGACATTTTCCATGATCCTACTACACCTAACAATATTATGAATACACTGGTAGCTGGTCATACACCTTCTACCAGGAAACACTGAATACACATTAGCAATTACATATACATTCTCCTTTTTCCCTACACTATTGACAACACTGAATACACGTAGGCATTTTTTTCCTACACTCTTCACAACACTGAATACACTTAAGCATTTTCCATTATCCTACCACACCTGACAATACAAAGAATACACTGGTAGCTGGTCATACACCTTCTACCAGGAAGCACTGAATATGCATTAGCAATTACACATACATTCTCCTTTTCCCCTATTCACTGACAACACAATATACATAGGCATTCTTCCAGTATCCCAACACACCTGACAACACTAAGAATACACTGGCAACTACCTACACATACATCTACCAGACAACACATACATAATCCTCTTTCCTACATACCTAACAACACTGAATATATGTAGGCATTTTTCCATTATACCAACACACCTGACAACACTGAATACACTGAATAACTGGCCATACATCTTCTACCAGACAACAGTGAATACACATTAGCAATTGCACTTTTCACCTTTTTCCCTACACACCCAACAACACTTTATAGAATGCAGTTACTCCGCGGAATTTTAACCTGAGGATTACTAACTTCTACTAGCCAGATAAGGGGAGAGGGTGGCCTGAAATGGTGTGCTAGGAGTTTCCCTGAGAAGAGATAGAGAGACTCTGTAAGCCCCGGGGAGCACTGACCGAAACAATACCCATAGAAGGGAAATAAAAGAGTTCATCTTCTTGCAGAGAGAAAGAGGATCTATAGATTGTAGTTTTCTACTTAGATTGTATTTTTCTATTGCATATATTTTTATTTTTGCCTATTTATTGCCTAATTTATTTCCTTAATTTATTTCTTTAATTTATTTTAATTTATTCCTTTAATTTATTAGTTTAATTTATTCATTACTAGTCTTCACTTTACCAGTCAAAACTGACTTGGGAATTACTTTGCAGTTAGTACAACAGTCAACAGTACAAATCCTTACCTAGTCCATTGTTGAATCACCAAAAGTTTCCTCTTTGAGATTCTTCTACCTCTTTTCCTTCTTCTTCTTCTTCTTCTTCGGGATAACACTGAACCGAGGATAAGGGTTTCCTCTCTAGTCAGTTTCCTAAGCCCTTTTATGCTTTCTTGCAGAGCCTCATTTTCTCCACAGTTGGATGACCTCGCGATCTCACCCTCTATAGGTATTGTCTCTGCCAAAGTATATGGAATGGGGAGGATTTTATAATATACTTTGGTCTTGGCCAGTGGTATCTTGAGGCGAACTAGTCACTCTCCTCCTCTCGGTCAGCCACTCAACAACGCCCGACAGGTTACCCCATCTGTACGTAGAAGTAGTAGACCTCCTCCACAGCTGTCCATGCACACATGCCAGTATGCACACAAACGCATGCACACAGACACAGCACATGCACAACAGAAATGCGTAGATATATATATATATATATATATATATATATATATATATATATATATATATATATTCTTTTTCTCTGAATTATGAAAGTAACTTTCTTGAGTAGTTTGTTTCTTACTATATTTGTCAGTGCGTCAGAATGCAGTACTTGTGTGGGTATGTAAACCGTGGCTGACTTTGAAAAACAGAAGAAACAGACAAATCTGAATGATAAGAGAAGAAAGGGTCAATGTAAGATTGAAAGTGTGAAGAAATGTTTTAGTGTGGCAGTAAGATAATGATTGAGTTGCTGACCTGGGTGTGTAAGATACCTTGGAATGGGCTGAATGGATGATAAATGTTTCTGAAGAGCAGTGTACATTTACACGTAGAAGAACTTGTGAGGGATTTGATTTTTTTTAATAAAACAGTTTTGTGAGAAACTAAAGAAAAATAATACAAAAAAAAAGTTTTGTAGTGTACATGACTTGATGAAAGCTTATGACAGAATAGGTTAAAGATGTGATGTGGACTTGTTGAGGATGTTTGGTGTAATAATGTAGGATGGGAAGATTGTCTGCTGACAGCTGTTGGTGATAATGAAGAGAAGCTGCAGTGACTGATTATGAGTTTGAAAGTGTTTTGAAAGAAGAGAGAAAATGGAAGAAATGAAAATTGAGATATGAATGTCTGCATGGATGGTGGATGAATGTAAGTGCTGATCCATGGAGAAACTTTGGGGTATATGTAGATGATTGCTTAGCCAACTCTCCTTTATAGAAGTAATGTACCCTTCTTCATCAGGTACCTATGCACCCGTACCCGATGAAAAAGACTGTGTACGTCTTCGAAAGCTTGTACTTTGTAAATCAACGAATCTTGAACCTCAGCCATATTGAAGCCTAATATGAGCAATGTGGATAAATAGGCTGATTTTGAATTAAAGTGGCACAAGTTATGTGTACCGAGGAGGAATGAAATAGTGAGAAATATGGTGCTGCAAAAGTGAAGTTAAACAAAATTATCTTTTATGAAAATAATAGCAATCAGTGTATTTTGGAATTGTAGGATCGTATAGACTGAATGAAGTACTGAGGGTTTGTGAAAAGTGCATAATAAAAGAAGTTATATAATGGAAAAGAAATGAGAGGCAGAGGTAGGAGTGAATGCAAGATGGGAGGTGAGGGGCACAGTAGGTATCTGAATAAACTGGTTCAGCATATGAATGAAGGATTTAGCAGCAACAGAATTTTTTATTTTTTATGAAATAATCGCTTGTCAGTATACACATAAAACCTAGTACTTTTCATCATAAAGAAATATGTAATAATTGCCATCAGTGAAATCTATAAATTCTCCAATTCCTGATGCCTTTATGATTTCCAATGAAACCCTAGAAGCCCAAGATGAGAAATTCAATGAAGAAACGTCACCCCGTAGGGGGGCAGTGCCGTCAGTGCACCTCACGCGGTGCACTGTAGGCATTGCCAAAGGGTGTCTGCAGCGTCCCTTCGGCCCCGAGCTGCCTATAATCGCTTTTTTTAGCCTTTACTTTCCCTCCTTTCCTGTTCCCTTTCTCTCAGTCTAGCTATCCAACCTCTCTCATTCATTATCGTAGCTGGAAAAAGTTCTTTTTTCTTCAAATTTCATATTTTGGATTTCAGCGGAAATCATCTTGTGTATAAAATGCTGATGTGTGTGTGTGTATATATATATATATATATATATATATATATATAGATATATATATATATATATATATATATATATATATAATCACAAAATAGCCACACGACTTCACTATGCATAAATATTCATATAAACCGTATTAGGGCTTCAATGAAGCGTAATGATGTTTTGATTCCAGATTCTTAAATTTACAAAGTACAATCTTTCGAAGACAGAGTAATCAGCTTCAGGTACCTATGCACCAGCACCTTGTTGAAGAAGACTTCATGTCTCCAAAAGCTTGTTCTTTGTAAATTGAAGAATCTGGAATTTTAGATTAACCCGTTTATTGAAGACTAATTCGTGTAAAACGAATATTTAAACACTGTGAAGTTGTGTGGCTTTTTGTGACCTATAAGTATTACATGTGTGTGCTATATATTTGTGTGTGTATGTATATATATTTATTTATTCATTCATTTATTTATTTATTTGTTTATTTAGTTATTTGTTTATTTTTTGCCTCTATGTAACCCATAATCTCAGAATACAGACTAATCGCAAAACCTTGTACGCTCGACACAAGATAATCTGGAACTTAATTTCTACTTAGAACTCCTTTTCATTTCTTCTTCATTTATGTGACAGAGAGAGAGAGAGAGAGAGAGAGAGAGAGAGAGAGAGAGAGAGAGAGAGAGAGAGTTTATAGAAGAAGTGAGATGGGTTCCGTCTCTCCGTTTCATATTGGGAAAAAACGTCGAGATCTTCAAGAGATTGTGGCTATATTCTTCAGTGTAAATCTTGATTTATTGTTAAAAATACATTTTTAAATCATTAAGCCTTTCGTGTACTTCTGTCCACCTCGTCAGAGAGACTGAAACTAGTTTAGTTTCTTGGCCCCAAGTGAAACTGAATTTAGTTTCCGTGGTTTCCGGACGATTCC
This sequence comes from Macrobrachium nipponense, assembly GCF_015104395.2. Classification (NCBI taxonomy): domain Eukaryota; kingdom Metazoa; phylum Arthropoda; class Malacostraca; order Decapoda; family Palaemonidae; genus Macrobrachium; species Macrobrachium nipponense. The sequence goes on from NC_087221.1 coordinate 43,716,242, forward strand.
TTAATCCAGGTAAGGATTAAGGATTCTAAAGTGCATTTTCAACAATAAATTCAGATTTTACACTTGATGAAAATAGCCTTATTTTATTTCCATCTTCACTTAGAGTAATATATTCACGCATCTGCGTGAAATACAGACCACAAAGCTTATTATCAAGGGATCCATATATTTGCTGAATATCTCAGTTATTTTCAAATATATATATATATATATATATATATATATATATATATATATATATATATATATATATATATATATATATATATATATATATATATATATATATATACACACACACACACACACACACATATATATATATATATATATATATATATATATATATATATATATATATCATTCGAGCTACAAATGTCCTTTAATATCTAATTCGCTCTACCTAGGAACTGATATATTTTCATATATGCACCAAAGGAGAATTTTTAATTGATAATAATTTCGTCCCCTCATGGGATAGAACCACCGTCCAAACGGACAGGAACGAAATCAGGACCGATATTGACGTTATCGATTCGGCCGGTGCTGATTTCGTTCCTGTCCGTTGGACGGTGGTTCGATCCCATGAGGGGACGAAATTATTATCAACTAAAAATTCCCCTTCGGTACATATATAAAAATATATCAATTCCGAGGTAGAGCAAATTAGATATAAAAGGACATTTGTAGCTCGAATGATTTATATGAATCACGGTGATGTGATAATTATTCATATATATATATATATATATATATATATATATATATATATATATATATATATATATATATATATATATATATATATATATATATATATATATATATATATATATTAATGTAGGTATGTATTTATGTATGAACTATGTATGTATGTATGCATATAGTTAATTGGTAAAAATTTACTGATACGACAGAATTCCATCTAATATAAGGAGCAAATAAAAAACACCAAAATATATTATTTTTGCTCTATATTTTGGCGTTTTTGTGGGCTCCCTTTCTCAGAGAGAGATATATATATATATATATATATATATATATATATATATATGTATATATATATATATATATATATATATATATATATATATATATATATGATATATATATATATATGATATACTATATATATATATATATATATATATATATATATATATCACAAAATAGCCACACAACTTCAATTATTATATATATTTGTATTAAACGTATTTAGCTTCAATAAGACAGGATGGTGGTTAGCTCCCAGATTCTTAAATTTACAAAGTACAAGCTTTCGAAGATAGAGTATTCTTCATCAAGTACTTATGCACCAGAACCTAATGAAGACTTTGTCTCCTAAAACTTGTGCTTTGTAAATTGAAGAATCTGGAATCTTGAATCATGTAGTTTTAATAAAGTCTAATTCATTTAAAATGAATATGTATACAATGTGATGTTCTGTGGCTATTTTGTGATGTATATGCATTACACACACACATACTATAAAATATGTATATATATATATATATATATATATATATATATATATATATATATATATATATATATATCACAAAATAGCCACACGACTCCACTATGCATACATATTCATATAGCCCGTATTGGGGTTTCAATGAAGCGTAATGATGATTTTTATTCCAGATTCTTTATTTTACAAAGTAAAGGCTTTCAAAGACAGAGTAATCAGCTTCAGGTACCTATGCGCCAGCACCTGTTGAAGAAGACTTCATGTCTCCTAAAGCTTGTTCTTTGTAAATTGAAGAATCTGGAATGTTAGATTAACCCGTTTTATTGAAGAATAATTCGTGTAAAACGAATATGTAAACACTGAAGTTGTGTGGCTTTTTGTGATGTATAAGTATTATATATATTTATGTGTTTATTTATATATTTATTTATTCATTTATTTATTAATATATATATTTATTACTTTATTTATTTATCTATTTATTTATTTATTTATTTCTTGCCTCCATGTAACCGGCATCCCAGAATACAGACTAATCGTGAAAAAAACCTATATGACCGACACATAAGATAGTCTGGAACTTAATTTCTACTTATACTTTCTGGGACTACTTTTCATTTCTTTTTTATTTGTGTGATTGTCAGAGAGAGAGAGAGAGAGAGAGAGAGAGAGAGAGAGAGATAAAAGCCCTTTATCTATATTTTTCTTGGAGCTCTCTGCCTCTTTTTCTCGAAGAGAGATTATAGAAGTGAGATGGGTTCCGTCTATCCATTTCAAATTGGGAGGAAATTTCGAGTTCTTTAAGAGATTGTGAGTAAAATCAGGCTATATTCTTCGGTATAAATCTTGATTTATTGTTAGAAATACATTTTAAGATCATTAAGTCTTTCGCGTACTTCTGTCCACCTCGTCAGAGAGACTGAAACTAACTTAATTTCTTGGCCCCAAGTGAAACTGAATATAGTTTCATTTGTTTCCAGACGATGTGGACATTAGTCCACTTAAGGATTAAGGATTCTAAAGTGTATTTTCAACAATAAACCTAGATTTTACACTTGATGAAAATATCCTTATTTTATCTCCATCTTCACGTACAGTAATATATTCAGGCCTTTGCGTGAAATCTAGACCACAAACCTTATCAGAGGATCCTTATGTTTGCTGAATATCTAATTTAGTCTCATATATATATATTTCTAAGTTGACAATAGTTTAACGCAGGGAGGCGCACTGTCCACGATTCTCTTTAACTTAGTGCTGAATGGGTCATGAGACAAACACCACAGGGTAATGGAGTACATCTTGGGGAGGCTAGGTGTGATAGATTAGCTTATGCAGATGATATTGACTTTTGTGGTGAAAACATTCAGGAAATCGATTGAAAAATAAGTATTTTTAAAGAAGCTGCAAATCAAGTTGGCCTGGAAATAAATGAGGCTAAAACCAAACTCTAGAAGGTTTCAAGGCAGGAGAGGATACAGGGTAACACCAGGTGTGGAAATATGGAGTTGGAAGCGGTCGAGAACTTCAGATACCTGGGATCAACAGTTACAGCTGAAAATAGAAGAGATAAAATTAAGAATAGCAGCAGCGAAACCTGGAGGCTGACAAAGGATATGTGGACCGGTCTTTGACGCGGAGATGGGGCAATGGAGAAGAAGGCATAATAATGAACTGAGGGAAATGACAGAGGTACCCCTGATAACAGGCACGATTATGGCACAGAGACTGAGGTGGGCGGGGCATGTGGCCAGGGCTCATGAGGATTGACTAATAAGCAAGATTACTCGAGGAAAACCAGAGGGCAGACGACCTCCAGGAAGACCCCGCAAGAGATGGTCTGATAACATAAAAAGGGACACGACAAAGTTTGGAGTGGATGGTCCAGGGGATTGGTGGGATGTTGCACAGGACCCTGGTCCTTGGAAGCTTCTTGTAGCGGCGGCAAAGAGTCATGGAGGCCCGCAGCCAGTGGAGTGAGAGTGAGTGAGTATAATATACTATCTAGCCACACAACCTCAGTTAGTATATATATTTGTATTAAACGTATTTAGCTTCAATAAAAAAGGATGGTGGTTTAGTTTCCAGATTCTTAAATTTACAAAGCACAAGCTTTCGAACATAGAGTATTCTTCATCAGGTACTTATGCACCAGAACCTGGTGAAGACTTTGTCTCCTAAAACTTGTGCTTTGTAAATTGAAGAATCTGGAATCTTGGATCATGCAGTTTTAATAAAGCCTAATTCGTTTAAAATGAATATGTATACACTGAAGTCCTGTGGCTATTTTGTGATACACACACACACACACACACACACACACACACACACACACATATATATATATATATAATATATATATTATATATATATATATATATATATATATATATATATGTATATATATATATATATAAATATATATATATATATATATATATATATATATATATATATTTCCTAAGTGAAGAAACGTCCCCCCGTAGGGGGGTAGTGCCGTCAGTGCACCTCACGCGGTGCACTGTAGGCATTGCCAAAGGGTATCTGCAGCGTCCCTTCGGCCCCGAGCTGCCTATAATCGTCTTTTTTAGCCTTTTACTTTCCCTCCTTTCCTGTTCCATTTCTCTCAGCCTTGCTATCCAACCTCTCTTATTCTTCATTCTCTTAGTTAGGAACGATTCTTTTTTCTTCATATATATATATATATATATATATATATATATATATATATATATATATATATATATATATATATATATGATCACAAAATAGCCACACGACTCCACTATGCATACATAGTCATATAAACCGTATTAGGGCTTCAGTGAAGCGTAATGATGGTTTTGATTCCAGATTCTTAAATTTACAAAGTACAATCTTTCGAAGACAGAGTAATCAGCTTCAGGTACCTATGCACCAGCACCTGTTGAAGAAGACTTCATGTCTCCTAAAGCTTGTTCTTTGTAAATTGAAGAATCTGGAATCTTAGATTAACCCGTTTTTATTGAAGCCTAATTCGTGTAAAACGAATAGTAAACACTGTGAAGTTGTGTGGCTTTTTGTGACCTATAAGTATTACATGTGTGCATTATATATTTGTGTGTATGTATATATATTCTATTTATTTATTTATTTATTTATTTATTGCCTCCATTTAACCCATAATCTCAGAATACAGACTAATCGCAAAACCTTATACGCTCGACACAAGATAATCTGGAACTTAATTTCTACTCGGAACTCCTTTTCATTTCTTCTTCATTTATGTCACAGAGAGAGAGAGAGAGAGAGAGAGAGAGAGAGAGAGAGAGAGAGAGAGAGAGAGAGAGAGATAAAAGCCCACTATCTCTCTCCCGGTCTTAGAGCTCTCTGCCTCTTTTTCTCGGAGAGAGTTTATAGAAATAGTTAGATGGGTAGCATCTTTCCATTTCATATTAGGAGGAAACTCTAAGCTCTTCAAATATGTGGTTAAAATCAGGCTATATTTTTCAGTATAAATCTTGATTTATTGTTAAAAATACATTTTTAAATCATTAAGCCTTTCGTGTACTTCTGTCCACCTCGTCAGAGAGACTGAAACTAGTTTAGTTTCTTGGCCCCAAACGAAACTGAATTTAGTTTCAGTGGGTTCTAGACGATGTGGACATTAGTCCAGGTAAGGATTAATTATTCTAAAGAGTATTTTCAACAATAAACCTAGATTTTACACTTGATGAAAATAGCCTTATTATATCTCCATCATCACGTACAGTAATAAATTCAGGCATTTGCGTGAAATCTATACCACAAACCTAACCTTATTATCAGAGGATCCTTATTTTTGCTGAATATCTAATTTAGTCTCATATATATATATATATATATATATATATATATATATATATATATATATATATATATATATATATATATATATATATATATATATATATATAAATCAAAATAAATTAGATATTCGGAAAATATATACATATACACTAATATATGTATATATATATATATATATATATATATATATATATATATATATATATATATATATATATCACAAAAAAGCCACACAACTTCAATTAGTATATAT
>NC_087221.1:43729296-43826796 GCF_015104395.2 Macrobrachium nipponense
ATATAGAAAAGGCAGAAAATTAGGCCTATAGGTTATAGAAAAAGAAGGAAATTACGTCTACGTTCTATAGAAAAAGTAGGAAATTAGACCTTCATTGGGGGTACAGTAAATAGAAACAGCAGTAGATTAGGCCTACAGTTAACAGAAACAGCAGAAAATTGGGGATACGGTAAATAGAAACAGCAGAAAATTAGGCCTTCATTAAATAGAAACAGCAGGAAAATATGTCTACAGTAAATAGAAACAGCAGGAAAATATGTCTCCAGTAAATAGAAACGGCAGGAAATTAGGCCTACAGTAAATAGAAACAGCCTGAAATTGGGGGACAGTAAATAGAAAAAGCAAGAAATTAGACCTACAGTATATAGAAACAGCAGGAAATTAGGCCTACGGTAAATAAAAACAGCCTGAAATTGGGGGTACAATTAATAGAAATAGCAGAAAATAAGGCCTACAGCAAATAGAAACAGCAGGAAATTAGACCTACAGTAAATAGAAATAACAGTAAATTAGGCCTACAGTAAATAGAAACAGCTTGAAATTGGGGGTACAATGAATAGAAACAGGAAGAAATTAGGCCTACAGTAAATAGAAACAGCAGGAAATTAGGCCTACGGTAAATAAAAACAGTCTGATATTGGGGTCTAGTAAATAGAAATAGCAGTAAGTTAGGCCTACGGCAAATAGAAACAGCAGTCGATTAGACCTACAGTAAATGGAAATAGCAGTAAATTAGGCCTATGGTAAATAGAAACAGCAAGAAATTAGGCCTATGGTAAATAGAAATAGCCTGAAATTGGGGTACAGTAAATAGAAATAGCAGGAAATTAGGCCTACAGTAAATAGAAATAGCCTGAAATTAGGCCTACAGTAAATAGAAACAGCAAGAAATTAGGCCTATGGTAAATAGAAATAGCCTGAAATTGGGGTACAGTAAATAGAAATAGCAGGAAATTAGGCCTGCAGTAAATAGAAATAGCCTGAAATTGGGGTACAGTAAATAGAAATAGCAGGAAATTAGGCCTACAGTAAATAGAAACAGCAAGAAATTAGGCCTGCAGTAAATAGAAATAGCCTGAAATTGGGGGTACAGTAAATAGAAACAGCAGGAAATTAGGCCTACAGTAAATAGAAATAGCCTGAAATTGGGGAACAGCAAGAAATTAGGCCTACAGTAAATAGAAACAGCCTGAAATTGGTGGTACAGTAAATAGAAACAGCAAGAAATTGGGGTTACAGAAATAGAAACAGCAAGAAATTAGGCCTACAGTAAATAGAAACAGCCTGAAAATGGGGGTATAGTAAATAGAAACGGCAGGAAATTAGGCTTACAGTATATAGCAATGGCAGGAAAATGGGGGTACAATAAATAGAAACAGCAGGAAATTAGGCCATTAGTATATAGAAATGGCAGGAAAATATATCTACAGTAAAGAGAAACAGCAGGAAATTAGGCCTATATCGAAAGTGCCATCCCAGACTTGACGGCCCTACGGCATATTTTTTTGGCAACTTCTGGGTGGTTCCCCTGTGGCTCTCTTGAGCTGAAACAAGCGCCCCTAGTGGGCGTGTTAAAGAACAAGTGGGTCTGCCCACTTGGTTCGGATGCATGGTATTGCGCCTTCGAGCACCTGGCTCAAATCTGCCACCCCCGAGCTGAGTTGGAGCACGTGAATTGCCCACCAATTAACACAAATGATCATCCAGATGAGTTTGGAAGGCTTCTGGAAGGTAATCTTTATTTATTTCGTCTATTTATTTTATTTTATTTACATTTTGTTCTGTGTTTCTTTGTAAATAGATAAACTAACATATGAATCAATGGATAACATAATATTTTCACTGTTTGTCACTATATATAGGCCTAACGGTTCAACGCCTCTTCAGGAAACCCTTATTCCCAAATTTCATGAAACGTACTAAAATAATTCTGTTGTCTATTGTTATTTTGTTATCATTTGTTATTTTAGTCTTTGTTTTTCGTCCGTATTCCTTTGCTAATAGATGAATTAACATATAAATCAACTAGTAACAGAATATCTTCACTGGTTGTCACCATATAGTCACCATATAGGCCTAACGGTTCTACGGTACTTGAGAAAACCTGATTCTCAAATGTTCTGAAACTTTCTAGACTAATCCTATTGTATCTATTCCCGAAGGATCCACATCCTACGCTCCTGTAGGAGACAAAGGTCACGGCAGAGAGTCCTCGTGGCTGTCCTGGCTGAGGAAGGAACTGAGATGGAACAAAAAACTTATTCCCATCAAGATCATTCAGTTCCTTTATTCGGGAGGTGAGTCACAGATAATAATTATGGAATTATTTTATTTGAATTTGACTTTTATCAAGTGGGAGGTGCATGGAAAGCGTTATTTAAGATATATAGGGTGTCCAATAAGTCCCAGTACCATTTATGGCTTGTATTGGTACTGGGACGTTATGGACACCCTGTACCACATGTAAGAAACTATCGAGAATGTAGAGAGAGAGAGAGAGAGAGAGAGAGAGAGAGAGAGAGAGAGAGAGAGCCAGTCGTACAATTCTTTAGGCTCTTTATATCTGACGATTCAAATGCTAATAAGTATCTAAAAATAGCTAGTAAATTGTTTAAAACTGATATTTCTTCTTTTTCTTCTAATTCTCTCGCAGGGACGAACTCCATACTCCCGTACCTAACACTGCAAATGCAGGAACTAGGCCTAAGCATGAGGCAGATCGGGTGGATTTACGCTTTTCTGCCAATCACCACGATCCTAGGGCCCCCAATCTCAGGTATGTCATTGTAAATGTATTTCTACAGCTTTATAAATCATAAAAAGATTATTTTTTTTATTTTCATATATATATTTTTAAGCTCCTTTATTGCAACGTAGGTCTAGGGCTTCTGTTATTTCTCTAACATTAAGCCTAAATCATTCATCACTTTCTGACTATCACCACAATCCTTCGGCACCCAATCTCAGGTATATTATTGAATATGTATTTCTACAGCTTTTTAAACCGTTAAGTATAATTTTTTTCATTATATATATTATAAGCTTCGATTTGTAAAGCAGGTCTAAGGCTTCCGTTGTACCCACGGTCTAGACTATCTAATATCGGCCTAAACCATCGTCTTCATTTAAAGGTATGGTGGCCGACAGGACTGGCAATTACAAAGCCGTGGTGTTGGTCAACATGCTACTGACGACGTTCCTCCACTTGGTACTCCTGTATCTACCCGGCGAGGGCGTCAACAGGCTGGTTTTCACCTGTGGGGAGTCCTTGGACTTTACGTCTATGGTGTGGGACAAGTGCAGAGGTTGTCACGATCGTTATGATGGCGCGAACTTCACCGTGGCTTTAAAGGTCTGGTTTGAGGTTCAGAATTGCTGCTTCCAGCAATGCTGTTCGTGGAGATTCGGAATTGCTCGAATAGCAATGCTGTTAGGTTTAAATACTGCTAATATTGCTGCCTACAGCAGCACTATTCAATGTGCAAAGCTGCCTCCTTTAGCGATGCCATTCGGATAAAATCAGGATTGCTGTCTACAGCAATGCTGTAACGAAAACGTTAAAATTGCCTCAGCAATGTCGAATCAAAATTGCTGCAACAGCAACGCTTTCAGCAATGCCAAGAGTCAAATTTACTACTTTCAAGCAATGCAATCCAAAGAAAGCATACATTATTGCGTTCATCAGAGTAATTTAGAAAAAAAAAGCATGACTATTTGTCTAATATTTATTTTTGAAAAATTAAATGTTTAGTGTTACGAGTGTAATCATCATGGATTAGTATAATAAATCATATACATTAATATAAATTACGCATATTATTTTATGCTAATTAATGCTTATCTGTTGAAAAACATGTTTGAAAACATCTTAAGACTTGTGGTAGACCTACGTCGGTATTCTTAGACTAATATATGACTCTCACCTCATTAATCAAAGATGGTCTTTAATAAACATATCAAAGTACTTTAAAATAATTATGATTTTCTCTAATGACATTGCAATATACATTTTAGGTGATGATTTTATTTAATTTCTCTCCAGAACTGCAAATATCTCTGCGATAATCCACCAGCTACGACATTCGACCTCTGCTTTGACGGAGAAGAAGACACTACTGAGTTTTGTCTACAGCACAGCTTGAAGGAAGAGGTAGATTCAATTAATTTTTTTTCTATCAATCTTTCAATTAACTATCGTTAAATTCTGTTATATACGAATTACTGGAGACAGAGTAGATCAAAGAGATTATCTGGGAGTGTGACTACAAAAGACGATAGAATAAGGAAAGAAAATGTAGGAAGGTAAACTAAGGGAAATTATTATAGAAAAAACATTGATATCGTAAAAAAAAGGCAGCTTTTCTCTTTGACAATTTGTACATCCCTTTGTTTCATAATAGGCCTGTCTCTTCCTAATCAAGAGTTTCTTACGTAATACAACTTCTCCACATTTCAGGTAACGATCAACGGAACAGTAACAGCCACATACACCGAAGGAGGTCACTGCGGACATTCTTGGTACGACCTCCGGGTGGGAAACCAAACCTACTCGGGAGTCTCATGCCCTTCGGAGCCGTGCTCCGTCGAGTGCGAGGTTGGGGGAGCTCCCTCGTGTCTCTTGGAGGACGAAGGGTCACCTAGCTCCGTGTTCTGGACTTACTTCTTCGTGAGGATTACGGCCAATTTCTTCCTTTCCTCGTTGTTCACGATGATGGTGAGATGTTTTCATTATTATTAATATTATTATTATTCAGCCTTATCCCTTTAGAAGGATTGGCTCCATATGGTACTAAGGATCCTGTTCTCTGCAGGTCGTTTGGGAAATGAACACTAGGCCAATGCTCATTTTAAACCTTTTTTTTCTAGACCTACCTTTTACACCTTGTTTTAGACTAATTACCATGTAGCTAATCTACAAATCAACTCCAGTGAAATATAATCAGTGGACTAATGAATGATGAACAGAACATGTTAAAGACCTAGAAACAGGCGAATAAACATAAAAAAAAGTTCATAAGTATATCTTTAAACATGTTCATAGATACTTTTTCTTTCATTTTTCATAAGGACGCCATGACAATTGCCATCGTCAAGGATCTAGGAGGAGATTATGGAAAGCAACGGCTCCTTTTCATCATCGGGATGGCTACTGTTCCTTTAGCGGCCGGTTTCTTGAACGACTGGGATGCTGGGAGTAACGGTAAGTTAGTGGTGAAGATTCAATAGCAGTAACAGCTCTCCGTTTTAAGGCAGGGCCGTTACATAGATGGGCGGGTGAGTTGCTTGTACTCATTTCTATGAAGTCTTTTTATAAAGAGACAATACTACTACTGATTCTTAAAGTTATGGATTTCATAATACTACTTCATATTTGCAGGTACTTCCTTCTACCTGCCAGCTCTATACCTGGGTGCTGTTTTGTGCTTGGCATCGGCTGTGCTGATTGCTAGACTGAACTTCAAGGTAAAAAGATGTTAGGTCTTACCGAAGGTTATTTTGAAACATTGTTGATACCTCTCTCTACAAGCAATCTATTATACAAAACAGTTTTCTAAGCCTGTCTTACAGTAAGTGACCCTTGAGAACTCTACAACAAAATTTCTGTTCTCTTTAATGAACACCCATACCTCCCCCAGGTCGACGTGGCGGAGAACAATATGTTCCACGACCTCAGGCAACTCGTGACCAGGCCCGAGATCAACTTGTACTTCCTGGTGATTCTCGTCCTCGGATCGAATTGGGGATTCATCGAGAGTTACCTCTTCCTCTACATGGGGAAGTTAGGGTCACCCAATTATGTTATGGGTAAGTTTCAACCGTGGGCAAACAAACACTGGACTGAGTCTTTGCTTGTACCCAAACACTAGACCGACTCTTTGCTTGTAGCCAAACACTAGAATGAGTCTTTGCTTGTACACTGTCTTGGATTTGTCTCGCCTTGTAAGAGGTACATTAAAGCACAAATATTTCCTTCCTAACTGTTTTATCGCATTGAGTGTTTATTTTTTTTATATTAATATCTATCGTCCATTCAATTCCTTCCTTATTTCATTATTTTTCTTCTAAGGGAATTCTATTTTGGGAAATCTTACTGAGCAATATTAACTTCTCTGGAATTTTTCCAACAGGAATGGTGACTGAAAACGTAAAATTGAACTTGATAACCCACCATATGCTGATATCAATTTTTCATCCTTGTATTAAAAATAATAATGTTACAACACATATATAAACTGATTCATTAATTCATTTATTTATCCATTTACTGACTTACTGCTTTGTGTGTCTACTTATTAACTGTGTCTACCATCCCACAGGGCTAACCATGACAGTAGGATCCATCATAGGAATGCCCACGATGCTAGTAGCAGACGCCGTCATCAAAATTATCGGACGTCATAATATCTTCATCATATCCTTCTTCGCCTACGCCCTCAGGCATTTTGGATACTCCTTCATAAGGTGAGAGGATTTGATACACACACGTACTCTCGCAGCATCAGTAGTGTCAATGGTAGTAGTAGGTGCAACAATCCCCGATTTACAATGCCCCACCAATTAACTTTCCTTTCCCTTCTTCTTAAGCTCTCCCTGGATGGTCTTTCCATTCGAATTGCTGGAAGTCTTCACTTACCAGCTCATGTGGGTTGCAGCCATCACTTACTGTCCGATTTTGGCGCCTCCTGGGCTGCTGGCCACAATGACGGGCGTGGCTGGTGCCATCCACTTTTCCATAGGTAATTGTGGTTATATTTTTGTCCATATTTGTGAATTATTGTTGTTTTTGCTTGCTCCTTTTGCTTGAGAGTTTATTACAGTTAATTTGGGTGCCCTTGCTTGAGATTTTATTAAAGGTAAATTTGGAATTCATTAATATCTGTTCTGTGAAGAAAATGTTTTAAATCCCTGAATCCCGCTTCTTAATAAAGATAGGCAAATTATGGAAGGGAGATCTTAAAAATTTAACAGCTTAGTATGACTGCAGGAAAAGGCCAAAAGGGAAAACTGAATAATAATGGTCCAGGATGTTACTTAATTAGCTACCCAATGGAAGATGCAAAGATATGTCAATGCATCCTATTTAGAAGGTTCTGAGCAAGACACACTGAGAATGGTATACTTTTTAACCCTTTCCCACAAATGGCAGGCCTATTTTTAGGCAAGAGCCCGTGCTAACCAAAGTCCAGCATAATCAACCAATCAGTCAGCCAGGTGGTGTTATCAAGGAAGTCCTCAGCTTGGGTCACTTAGGAACCAGGAAGGTGAATCTCAACAGCATTGTGGTGTGAATTGCCTTATCTAGAACCACACGAGGAGCACTTGAATAAGTGACTTTACTAAGTAAGCTGACCTGCAGCATTTAAATCACGATCATATTTTGAAAAGTCACTTATCAAGTTAACATACTCAATATGCATGGTTATTAAAGTCTCATGATAAAAAGGGTGCCTATAGCATTTTTCCAGTCCATTTTTGTCCTGGTTTCCCCTCAGGCCTGGTCTAGATAGAGCCCATTTCTTAACCCCCCAGTGACCTCTGCAAAGATAAATGACATCCTCCACTTTCCCTTCAGGGCGAGGCGTTGGATCCTTTATCGGAGGTCAATTGATAACCCAGATGGACATCCCAGGAGCCTTCAGGTGCTTCGGCGTGATTGCCATCGTGTCTGGTGTCTTGTATATCCTCCTCCACGTGTTCTACTTTAAGAAGAAGATTGCCGGGAGAGGTAAGCTGCAGGTAGATAGGTGGGTACAGGGCTGCCATTCGTACGATAACATGTGCGATTAATTTTGGTGAAAAAACGATAATTTTGAACCATCAGTACGATAAGTTGGTAACGAAAATTTGGCAGCCCTGGTTGTGTAGGACTGTAGGAAGATGAGAGGCCAGTGTGGCCTTTCTGGCAAACTGCACTCTGTACCACCTCAAGCCGTCTAACCTTTTACATATACAGTGTATATATATATATATATATATATATATATATATATATATATATATATATATATATATATATATTTAATGAATTCCTCTCAAAATTAAACATATATATATAATCTATATATAATATATATATATATATATATATATATATATATATATATATATATATATATATAATATATATATATATAGAAAGAAAGAGAGAGATCATTGTCTCCTACGTGATTTGGGTAGGAGAAGCAGTTGTAGTGATACGGATAGATTATTATTATTATTATTATTATTATTATTATTATTATTATATTATTATTATTATTATTTTATTATTATTATTATTATTATTATCAGACCACTGAGCTGATTATCAACTCTCACAGGGCTGGCCAGAGAGGAATCGCTTTTACTTATTTTTATATATTTTTTGTCAATTAAATTACAATTTTTCACACAAGTTTATAATTGGATTAATTGCGCGAAAACAGTTTACCAAAAGAGTGTATCAACTTCAAAATCAATCTATTCTACTATATACTTAAAGAAATACTTTTTCCCCAGTTCCAGTTACATCAGTGATATAATTTCTGTTTTTTTCTCACCACCAGAAATGGAGCTCAAGCGATCGGAAGGAGCGAACAGTGGGATGGAGATGATGGAGAATAATTAGAGGAATTAGGTGCAAGAGGCTGATTAAAGTTCCAGAAGAAAACGCAACGGAAGTTTTACAAAATGTAAAAAAATCTAACAAGACACGGGAGCTATGCTAAAGGAACATCTGCTTGGAGCTACACGTACTTGAAGAAGCATCTGCTCCCAGATGGCATAGGTCACTGATGGAAGAAAACACCTGTTCTGACGTTGATGTCTCATCAAGGATTAAAATAACATCTGCTTTGAAGTTCTTTTTAATGAATAACTGAAGGAACAACTTATTTTGAAAATTATATCGTTCGTGTGTGTAATAGAAAGAGAATTACTTTTGGGTATATTGTTTAGAAATAGCAGAGAGGCACCTGTTTCAAGGTAATGCTGAAGAAACATATGTGTTAGAATGATGTTGATGAATACTGAAGAAGCACCAGTTTCAAAATATTGTATATAAATTCTGAAAAACAGTTGTTTTAAAATAATGTTGATGAATACTGAAGAAATGCCTGTTTCAAAATAATGCTTCTGGATATGCAGAAACACCTGTTTCAAAATAATGCTTTTAAGTGTGTAAAAAAAAAAGCGCCTGTATCAAATAATGCCTATCAATAATGTTTATAAATTTGTGAAAAAACACCTGTTTTGAAATGATGCTGATTAATGTTGAAAAAATCTGTATTGAAGTAATGCTTTCAATGTTAAAAAAATTTCAAAATAATGTTTACAAATATCGGTAAAACACATTATTAAAAATATTTTTGGGATAATGTTAAAAAAAAACACCTGTTTTACGTATCAATGGTGAAAGAACATCTGTATCCAAATTATTTTTGTAAATTCTGTAAAAACCTACTTCAAAATAATATTTGTAAATGTTGAAAGAACACCTGGTTAATAAAAAAAAAAATTCTTTACAACACTGAAAAACGCCTGCGTCAAAATAATGTTTTACCAATGCCGCAGAAAAACCTACTCAGACACCAATAATTATTACTGGAGATGTTTTCTCAGGTCAGACAGATGTTACCAAGCAGATGCTCCTTGGGAACTGGAGTGATACATGAATTCCTCTGAATGAAATGATCATTTGTGCATTATCCGTGCTTCAAGGCTTTATTTAAAAGATACGCTGGTTGATTGTATCTTTTAAGGGGCGTGGCAGCTTCCAAAACAGTAGAAAATCAAATAAAAAATAAATGAATTAACTACACTTAATGTGACACTTTTCATTCCATGACAACCTACATTTATTTCTAAGTATTTCCGATGATTTTGATCTGTGTTCGATGTTGAGGGATATTCTCATCGAGCCTTTTTCTTATTCGTCTACCTTTTTCCTTCAAGAGATATGACAGTTATCAAAGCATAACTGGAGGGATCTTTCATATGACTTAAGACAAAATAGCATTTTCAAGTACTTCCTCCTAAAAAAAATGGTAAACAAACTAATAAAATGTTATTTAATTTAACCAAATAGTATGTCCGACTAGTGTGTGCTACTCATCTTAGAGAACCTATTAAAACACACACACACACACACACACACCAAAACGTCATTGACTTACTAGGACATTTCAAGTTCAAACTCCTGGCTGTCGTCTCTCACCTTCAAATACTTGGAGAAAGATTCCCCTGTGTGACCTATAGGCTTAAATGATCTAATCTGTACCTTGGTCTTCAGTCCGTCTTTAGTCCTTTTTTGAGCGATAAGCAGGAATATCTTAGCTTCATATCAATTCAGGAATTTAGCTCTTTAGAGGATCATTCAACCTAAACTAACTTGGCCTTTTGACAAACTTTGATCGTCACCAGCAAAGCTACTTTTATTGAAATAGAAGCAGCTGCGCAGTCCGTAGCTACTATTTATCAATTTGAATTCCAACGCTTGAAGGTCCATCATATGGTTTTGGTTTTCGTAAAATTTGTTCCTCTGAATTACCAATTAATTCCACCTGCAGAACGAAAATGAACTCTCACCCCGCCATTCCCGTCACTTAGCTCATTCACCACCCCACAGCAAACCCCACCCCCTACAAAACAAATAAATAAATAAGACTGCAAATTTGATAATAATACTGACCACCACAAAATACCAGGGTACACATAACACACACACACACACACACACACACACACACACACACACACACCACACACACATATATATATATATATATATATATATATATATATATATATATATATAAGCTTTAAAAATCACAGTAGATGCACGTGACTTCATAAATAAGCGAATACCATAGGAAAATGATGGTCAGAAATCCAAGCGCTTTCGTCTTTACTAAGACATTGTCAAGGAGCTAATGAAATACAATTGGAGAGAAAGGTCATATAGGAAACATTTCTAAGACGAATGTTCAAAACAATGTTGATTTTATGAACAAATTGAATAGTTTAAATTTGAATTTTGATTTTAATATGGTTAGTTTTCATGTTATCTCTTTATTTACAAAAGTGCCTGTAGATGACTTACTTGAATATTTGGAGGATGAATTAGAACGTCATGACATTCCCTTAAGTGTAGCAAACCTCATTAGTCTCATAAGGTTATGTATCAAAGATAGTAAATTTTGTTTTAATGGGGAATTTTTTGTACAAAAGTTTGGCATGGCTATGGGTAATCCCTTATCTCCTGTCCTTAGCAATATTTACATGGAATTTTTTTAGACAAAACTCTTACCAAGAATTTTGCCCCAAAAAGTTATATGGTTTAGGTATGTGGATGATATTTTCTGTATTTGGCCAGTTCACGAAAATCTCCAAGAATTCCTTAATAATCTCAATAATTTAGTCCCTTCTATAAAATTTACTGTAGAGGAAGAAAGAAATTGTAATTTGAATATTCTTGATGTAACTGTCCATAGAAATTATTGAAATTTCACCTTTTCAGTCTTTCGAAAATCAACTAACATTGCCTCTTTTGTTCATTACTACTCCAATCACCATCAAAATTTTAAATTCTCTGTTTTTTTTCTGGGATGTTCCTAAGGGCTTTACGTGTCTGTAGCCCGCAGTTTATTGACGCTGAAATTAAAACTATTTATGATAATATTGCATTGAAACTTAAATACCCAAGGACTTTTGTAGATGTGGCATGGAAAGGAGCTAGAAAAATATTTTATTCAACTAATGACAAACTTGAATTTAGTAAGCATAACATTCTAAAATTACCCTATGATGAAAGGTTTTTAGAAATTCCTAGAATTTTGAAGCTTTTTAACATAAATGTTGTTTTCAGTAATATTAATGTCAAAAGTTTAGTAATCAAAAATTCTCCTAAAGATCTTCCAGGCTGCATATATGAGATTCCTTGCAAAAAGTGTGATAAAGTCTATTACGGACAGACCGGTAAATCTCTTTCACAACGTCTCAAACAGCATCAATATTCTGTGAGAACTGGGCAAATATCGAATGCATTATTCGTACATATGAGAGATTTAGATCATCCAATTAACTGGAGTCAAGCAAGAGCCTTAATCCCATATAATGACACAGTTAAAAGGAGTATCATTTAATCTTGTTTCATCAAGTCAAATAATAGAAATGTTCTAAATTTAAGTCTTAGTTTTTTTAAACTTAATGCTTTCATAATGAAAAAAGTTGTAGATAAATATAAGCAACAAAATCAATATATTCAGCTTTTACATGTTTGGACTGTAAAGACACTTTGTAATTTCGGTTAGGGTCAAATCTGTTTAGGTTTGTGACTGTGTGATATCCGATAATCCTGGATTATCTCTTTTAATTTTTACCCTTTTGACAATTAACCATCTGGTATTCTTGATCTTGTTGTGTAGCTGAGACTTCTCTCCAATTGTATTTCATTCGCTCCTTGACAATGTCTTAGTAAAGACGAAAGGGCTTGGATTTCTGACTATCATTTTCCTGTGGCATTCGCTTATATATATGCATATATATATATATGCTTAAAAAATCACAGTAGATGCACGTGACTTCATAAATAAGCAAATACCACGGGAAAATGATAGTCAGAAATCCAAGCGCTTTCGTCTTTATTCAGACATCGTCAAGGAGCTCCTTGACGATGTCTGAATAAAGACGAAAGCGCTTGGATTTCTGACTATCATTTTCCCGTGGTATCGCCTTTATATATATGTAATATATATATATTATATAGATATCTATATATATATATATATATAAATATATATATATGTGTGTGTGTGTGTGTGTGTGTGTGTGTGTGTGTGTGTGTGTGTGTGTATAACTGAATCACGAAAGTTTGTCCGCTAAGTAAAGGACATTCAGTCGAAAGATCTTGAAGAACTCCATTGTTTATTTTCCCTTCGTGGCTTATACCTTATTTATATATGTGCGTGTGTGTGTCCTTACATTATTGTGTAACAAGGTGAAAAGGCATGGCCCTAACAATAGGAGACCTATATAGATATATATATTTAAATCCACGTATGATAAGAAATAATAATAAAGTAGGGGGTAACAGAGACTTGTAAATAAACAACTACTAAATAATGGAGATCGCAGTAACTCTAGGGACATTAATAGAGATGCAATATGTCTTGATAATTGATTTTGTATATTAGAATATACTTCATAATGATGTCATCTGTATATATTGAGCAGCATATGACGCAGCAGGTTGCTCTCAACAATCAAATATAGCTTTGTAAAGATTACGAATTCTCCGCTTCCTTTCTTAAGTTATCATATGGCGATGCCTTAGTGACGTCACAGAATGCGTTTTGACTTTTATTTACTTACTGTAGGCGTATTTAATGTTCATTAGAAGATTTTAGGGTTTCCAGTGAATTATTTTGAATATTAAAAAGTAAATCAAATCAGTTTGACAAATATAATGACAGTGAGACACAGATATATCTTTCATGTGGATGAATCATGTGCTAGGGAAGACGCTGTTAAAGGTGTCAGCTAGGGTATATCTAACTCTCTTTTTTATGCAATATTTCACCGAAAATATATGATGTTTCAGATTTTAATTGGGTATAATCAGTATAAATAAGATTTAAAAATTTTCTATTATTGTATAAATTAAGGAATTTTGGAAACATCAATTTTATTACAGGCAACTTTTAACGTCATGCCAATCATATGATTACCGTACCTGCCAGCCGTAAGAGAAAATCCTTTTCAAATTCGTATTTAAGCGTCAGTGTCATAAGTTAGCGTAAATATCTATAAAATCTAGTTTATTATTCACTTAAAATACATTTATGAAGTATAAAAGCAATTAAATATATGATTAAATAAAAGAAGACGTGTTTACGTCTCATTCAGCTGTCAGCCTCCGTAAGGCGAACGTAAACATGGGTGTCAGCTGGCTTACTGTATCGGTCGTCACTGTGTTTTGGGGCATTGTGGGCATTCCCTTGCCCCTAATTTTAGGAAGGGGGCCAAACAAGGGGTAAGTATGTATTTGTTTTTAAAATTTTACCTCGTAAAGTATTGTCTAGGGCGAGATATGGTGTCTATTGGACCATCGAAGTTAGGGTCTAAGGTATAGACTTCGTAGGTCTTCTGTCAAGGTTAGGGTAAGTTACCCTAAATTTACCTTAGGGTAAATCGAGTGGTGTTTTTATGTACGAAGTTTTTAAAGTTATTTATAAATATTTTAAACCAAACATTTGAGTATATCTTGGTTTTAACGTGTACTGAGACAAGCCAGGCACTAGGTAGTAATTTAATGCTAGGGTATATAGCTATCTTTGCATAGGTATCTCGTAAGCCACCTTAGGCTAGGTCTGAGATCTAAGATAGGGTAAAAAAACCGCATGGTACAGGGGTGGACCATGTACGATCAATGTGTACAACCCCAAGAAAAGTACATTAGCCTATAACGCGTCCTGACACCGGAGTAGAGGTCCTTAGCTCCGTTTCTCACCAACAACAAGTCGCGTCTGATGCCCATCTCCGATGTCAGGACCTGTTATAATGTACTTTTTTGGGGGTTGTACACATTGATCGTACATGGTCCTCCCCTGTACCATGCGGTTTTTTACCCTAATACCATCAAATATTACAGCAAGCTCTTCCAGAGCATTTCCTAATTCATTAATAATCGTGATTATGAGGAGGGTGGGACGTTTACCCACCAGTTGAGGTCGCAGCAACGCGGGATGAGGCAAGTCTGACATGGTGCCCTAGTTTGGGTTACCTAGGTTACGATCAATAGGCAAGTTGGCATTTCATAATAAACTGCTATGTACCTCTAAGTGAGGCTAGGAAGGTAAGGTCTGGTTAGGACATGGCGTTCTAGGAAAGGTTAAGTTTATGTCGTCCG
Organism: Macrobrachium nipponense; assembly: GCF_015104395.2. Classification (NCBI taxonomy): domain Eukaryota; kingdom Metazoa; phylum Arthropoda; class Malacostraca; order Decapoda; family Palaemonidae; genus Macrobrachium; species Macrobrachium nipponense. Next base: position 43,744,184 of record NC_087221.1, read on the forward strand.
CAGAACCTGTTCCTGTTGTTCTACACTCACCCCAGCAGAGGTCCTGTCAAATTATACCAAAAAACCAAAATAATCAATATTTGGATTTTTTTATTAACACAATAACAATGCAGTTTACATAGGGGAAACAACCGACTGGACTAACCGAGCCACTTTCTACCGCATTTGAAGCCACCCCTAAAAAAGTACTTTAACACATCCTGACACCGGAGATGGTCATCAGTCATGAGTTGTTGGTGGTGAGAGCAGGAGCTCGAGACCTCTACTCTCCTTTCGAAGTAAGTTTTTTATCCAAAGTTAGAAATTAAGGCCATATTTTAAGATTAAACAGGGGGTAATGAAAAGTCTGGCTCTACGCAGTGCACACTACCTCCATGACACTTTCGAAATTTTAACGTACAGCTGTGAATATTTTGAAGATTGACGCCATCTCAATGTTTGCAGAGTCGCTTGTGTCAACAAACTTCCCATTTCCTGTGCTAAATCCGCAAACCACTTGTACCCATAGACGCTGGGGCACTTTCATCGCAACAATCGTAAACAACTTCCAACCACTACTTTTTTAAGGAAACTACGAATTTTGGTAGAAGAAGAAGAAGAAGCTTGCACTAAATAATTATTTAAATAAATAGTTAAATGGCAGTATAAAGTCATGAATTGCATAAATATTTTTACATATTCATGATTATTTATTTGAAAATATTTGTTGTTGAAAAAGTAACTAGATTCCTGACTCAAATATCAACAGTTTTGCTTGTGAACGTTACCTACGGCGTTCTTCGCGCTCTTCAATTGTTTATCAGTGTTGCTAAGTGGTATGTGTTTACCCTCCAAACTGGGTATAAGACTTACACAAAACCGGGGAAATAAGTGAAATTAGCATATCTATTTGTAGTATATATACATTTTAGAGCAATTTTATCATTATTGCATTACTATGACAACTAGAATTCATGGAAACAATTTGTAAATACATCGGCGTATGTGTGAAGCTCCACTAGATTGGCAACGTCGAGTCATTTGTCATTGTCTGCTCATTTGTACTTCAGAAATATCTGTAATTTTTCTGGGTTAATTTGGTTGCAAAAAAGGGATAATAGACATGAATTAAATAAACATTTTGAAGTAACAAAGTAAAGTTAAACTAAATAATGAGTAAAGTAAACAATTAAGGAAATAAAGCTTTGAACATAAACCATGTACTCGTCTGCTGCCCGTAACTGTGTTTGTGGAATGAGCACTTAGGAACCAGGAACTGCAACGTAGTTCAAGTGCAATTTGGAGTTAATTAAGACCAAAATGTGTATAATTACAATCAAATAAGCATGGTGGAGTTCAGTTGTGATGGCAGTGTGGATAAAACCACCGATTACAAGGTAAAAATGAATTTCAGTTCAAACTATGACCCCGAGAATAAGAAGTTTCATACTTTCACTAATATAAGCAACAAAATGAAGTTTTATTGTGCTGATTACAACTGCAATCTTGAGTAAGATCAATAAACGTTACATATATACGCTAACATCGTTCACATATATAGGCTAACATTGTTCAAATGAGTGCTGGGAAGGCTGGGAAAGATGGTGGCTTGGCTGTGGTTACGAGCGATACCTCACACGGTTGCCGCCATATTGGATTTCAAGACTGCCTTGAAAAGATATTTTACGAAGAGCTCACATGCTTATTTTAGTTATTATGGCGCTTTCATATATCACATTATGTTGATGAAACTTCTATCTTTTGAATGGTATGCTTAAAGATGTAATTGTATTCTTGTTTCACCAATTAAATATAGAGTGAATAAGGCTGAGCCACACGATGATGATGGCTCCACTACGGTGTTTCCCCTAGTTTTCAATACACCCAAAGCATTTAATGTAAGGTTTTCTTAGGATTTTTGACAATTTTTCGTTTTACGATGATTTTTGGCTCACGAACCCCCATCGTAGACCAGGGACTGCGCTTGTTCTTGAATTAATTATTTGACCAACTACAATATTTAAACGATTTCACCATCTTTGACCAGTATTCTGTCTTTCAGGGTCACTCAAGTGGTTTTGGTTATCACGGCAGCGACAGGATGGCTCTTGTAAGTAATTTTTGGGTACATGATTTTATAGTTTTATTAGATCATCTAGACTGAGAATAAAAATTGTTTGTGTAAACTAGGTATACTAAGACTAATGGCCTGTATACTTTAAATTTTGTTCCTCATATATGTATGTCATTCATCAGTGTTGCTTTACCTAGGAATTTTATTAGTAGTGCCCATTTCTTTGGTTTTAAAATGTTGATAAGGGCTGTTTCAAGAACCCCCTCATGATGGAAAGTGCCAAAATGCTTGGCTTTGTAGCCTAAATTTCATAATTCATTTACCTTGCTTAAGGCATTGACTAATTCCACTTCATTTTCCTCTAGTTGGGTGCTGAGCTACCTACATCAGATGAATCCCCTCATAGGGCCACAGTTGCATGCCTCGACAGTTGTGGCGCTGAAGTACTTATGGGTAAGTTGTTTCCAAGATATTAGTTTTACAAATAGTACTGTACAGTGTTTTGTTCTTGCAGAGGTTTGGTCATTAAGGTTAATGAGCTTGCTTTGAAGGAAAAGTATGTTTGTTTAACCGAACCACTGAGCTGATTAACAGCTCTCTTGGGGCTGGCCCAAAGGACAAGATATTTTATCATGGCATCACTTACGTTGCCAAGATAACAAATAAATGGTATGCTCTGCCTCCAGCCATTGCATTTGATGCACATTCATCTCACTCCTGTGATGTAAATTTCTCACTGCCATTTTTCTTTGTAAATTTTAGCCTTCATTTTCTTTCCATCACCCTTGTTTTGCCATTATTGATTTTTCAGTTTTTTTTTTTTTTCATTCAGTACTTCCATTTTTTAAATATTTTGAAATTACTTTGTTACTGAAGTATATTATAATTTGTTTATTGTTGTGGTTACTGTGTTACTGGAGTAATATGATTCCTTGGCTATATGTTACTTTTAAAAATATTTATACTTCACATTTCTTTAGGTTTATAAGTTGTGTATAGCTTATTGTGGAGAACATAACTGCATTTTTTCTATTGTTTTCACAAATGAATGCTATTAGGCTTCAGTTTGTAATTAATATAAAAGCTGCATAATTTTGTGTGGACAATCTCCATTTGATTATATTTCACATATGTTTCATGGTTTTCTAATAATCAGTAAAAGAATTATAATAATTATTACACCTTTTCCAATTTCCTCTTGTTAGAATTAAGCTAATGTGAAGATAACATTTTGATTAGAAGTGTAGTATATATGCATAGCTACATAGATTGTGATAAAATGTTGTAAATTGCTGATAGCACATAAATTTAGCTAAATCATTTTCTATTAACATGTACAAAAAGCAATTTTGTGGTTTTCTGTAGCATTTAAATAGTAACTGCTCATACAGGCTTATAATACTGCATTAGTAATTAACATTTTTTTTTTTTTAAGATTAAGATTTTCTCATTTCTTCTTTCAGGATGGGACCATTGATATTAACGATTTGCCTAATCCAACCACAATCGCGCCTCCGCCAAACACAACCACCCCTCTTGCCGACATAACCACCCCTCTTGCCGTCAATGCTGAATTCGTAATGAACTCTATTGAAACCACAACTGCCTCTTTTGAAGCTACAACCACCCCTATTGAAACCACAACCACCCCTATTGAAACCACAACCACAATCTCACCCAAGGCCATAGAAGTTGTAACCAACCCAATTGATACTGCAACAGACAGCCCAGTTGACAGGACAACCAACAACCTACTTGACACTGGAACCGACTCATTTGACACCACAACCAATGTATTTGACACCTCAACCAACCCGTTTGATACTACAACCAATCCATACGAACCCACAACTGAGGACATTTTCTAAGGGGTGCTTAGGAAACCTTTCAATGCTGCACCAGTATATATTCTGTTTTAATGCACATTGTTACTGAAATTTTAAGTCAAAAGTTGTGCAGTATAAGTTATCCATACTTTAATTTGGTTGTATTTCAGTATTTTCCTAAAAAGGAGTCTGTGAATTTTAATTATACCTGAGTTGTAATCCTTGTAAAGACTCATATGAATGATGTCATTGATAATTTATAAATTATTTGTACCCTTTTGAATTGATGTGTTTTGTTGTGAGATTTAATAGCCATCTTCGCTTTTATGAAGATAGTGATAATTTGAACAAAAGGAGAACTCTTAATTCTAGTAGTATGTTTGTGAGATTTTGTAAAATAGAATGTAGATTCTGAATCTGTTTATGGTTGTGACCAACAGTGCATTAAGTATGCTTCTTCAGAAAGTTGAACAAGTTCAAAAATTTGAAGAATGTGCCTTCTCCCAGTAATTGTAACTGCATTACTATTTTACAGCATCTTTGAATCCATATGATTATTCAAAATAAAGTAGGTCTTGGTGCACAAATCAACACATATCTTCCATTTTTGTAATATTTATATTACTGAGAATTGAACAAATAGGGTTACTGTAAATAAAATGATTAAACATTCCTATTTCTGATGTTCATACTTGTATATTTTTGCTAATACTGTGTCCATAAATTAATCTGGATTATTTTGCTAATGGTATTTAGAAGTTTCATTTTCCTCTCAGTTTTAGTTACTTTGGTATCCATATTTATTAAGTTAATAAATTGCTCTTGTGAGAAGTCTTATGCAAACATAAACCATCATAAATTTAAAAGAAATCGAGATGTTGACTTGTATTGAGAAGAAGTTAAGTAACACCAAATATTTTCTGAGGATTATTGTATAAGGTACTATTGTATGTTACTTGTTTATATGCTGGAATCCAGTTTAAGTAATATCTTTATATCCATGGCCTGCTGCATGGAGACATACATTAAAATTAGTTTTCAACTGGACAACTTTATAACTATACCAGATAGAGATTTATCATTTGACATGCATACTATAGTACAAACAAAGCCTGTGTGATTGATTGATTGATTTATTAATTCTTACTGGCGTCGCAACGACGAGGAAGCCTGTGTGAAGAGTAAAGTCAAGACCATACTGAAGAGGTCAAAAGTCAAATAAGAATCTTCCACTTAAAGGCCACTGTGTTCTACAAACACGTTGGTTTTTTATGTTATTTTTTTTTTTTTGTTTTTTTTTTTTTTTTTTTTTTTTTTATTTTAGACCACCAGAAAGTTCCCCAAGTTGGCTGCAAATGTTTTAATCAAGAGAAAGGTACCTGTGGGCACTGTAGTAGTTCACCCCTGAATACGTGTATCTCAATAATTTTTTAATTGCCACAGGTAAGGGACCTCCAAAATCTTTGTAGTTAGACTAAAAACACTTTTATGAGTTACTGAAAAAAAAAGGTGAATTGAATTCAGTACTTAGTATTTCAGTGGACCAGTGAGGTGTTAAAGTGGACATGTGACAGCTCTTTGAAACTTAACATTGATTAAGCCAGAGTTAATAAAACAGGTGTAAATGATGGGTCTCTGAACAGGTAATACAGCATCTTTGTGCAACGTGTGTTCTATAGGACCATTTTGTGAATTTAAACACAGGATGTTGAGGAGATTGAAGCAGGAATGGAATCGAAGTAAAGATTTGTCTTGAAAAATAGGTTTCACATATGTATTTCTCTTCTCCCTAGTTATCTTCATCCTAATTTCTCCTTTTCCTTAGAAGTAGTTATAGGTCTACACTATAGCAAAGGAAAGAGACAGGAAAATGGATTGATGGTAATTTATTTCTTCCTTGCAGTTGTGTAAGTTATTTTTCTTTCATATAATGCTCTCTCTCTCTCTCTCTCTCTCTCTCTCTCTCTCTCTCTCTCTCTCTCTCTCTCTCTCTCTCTCTCTCTCTCTCTATAGGTATGCAGAACCATTAATTAAGCCTGTCACTACGAAGTTATTTTTGACCAATAGATGTCAGTGTTGACGTTTGTTCTCTCACAGCAGTTTCTTTGCATTCCGAGACTCCTTGTTTGTCCCTCAGCCAATCAGGAGTCTTCTCTTCCATCTGTGTTTGACGGGAATGCTGTGGAAGCCTGTGATTGGCTAGGCTTCCTTAGCTGGAATCTCTTTAAAAGAAAATCAGGATAACGTTGTTCGTGTGTTCCTGTGTGGTCGTTCAGTGCAGTGCTGAATTCTCGTTATTTCTTGTGGAGATTATTCAAGGTAAACTACATTTTTAAGTAGTGTTATGTTGGTGTTGTGCCTGTCTTATATAAACCTCATTCAGTGAAGGGTTATACTTAAACGCAAGTGACAAAGATGTTGGACTAAAGTGTTATAACAGTGTAGGCTTTAACTTTGTGTGTGATGTTGAAAAATGATTTTGATATAAGTGACACGTTAGCTTGGATTTTTGGTAGGTATGTAGCCCTCAAAATTTACCATATTTTGGGACTTCAAGTTTCAGGGCGTCATCTGTGTACATGTAAATTTATTTTTCTATTGCCACAATTGCGTCCCATTGTTTGAGCACTGCTTATATGTTTTAAACTTTTACTGTGTAATTTTCTAGTGTTAAGTTTTTGACCACTACTTACTTTAGAGAAAGTCAAGCCATGGAATGAGATGTAGATTATTTTGCTTTACGAACTGTTCGCAAGTTTAAACTTATATATATATTGGCCCATTTGTAAGTTCGAAGCAGAGCTTTGAAGGCTGTAAGAGAAGTATTAAGTGATGTTTAATGTTTATATCAAATCTTAAACTTTATAGGATTTGTTGAAAACTTAAGCAAGCAGGAAGTGATTTCCAAAAGTTAGACCTAACGCAGACCGGAGGTTTTATATTATATTTTATAAACTTCATTCCACATTGCTACAGGCATCAAAAGTTAAACCAGAGATCCAAAACTTGATTGACTTGAGGTAACTCTTAAGAGAATGCTGCTTTGAAAGACAATTCTGTGTACCTGTTCTATTAAATTCAACGTTACTGGCCTTACTGGCGATAAGTCATGTGTGAGTAGTGTTCATAGTTCAAAGATAAGTCAGGTGTGAGTAGCGTTCGTAGTTCGTTCAACGGATTCTTGTCAATTTAGATTTAAGGTTACTGAAATTAGCGTCATATCTAGGTTATCGAAGCAGTGTCTGTTTAGAATTTAATCCTGTACGACTGCTCTTAAACGCAAAGGCTGTTATCTACGACGTGGTGATTTTTTTTTTTTGGGGGGGGGGTGGTAAATATTTTGTTTAATTTTTTATTTTTCTTATGGAAAGCTTTCATAGTTCAGTGTATAACTTTTAGCGGGGAGGGTTAGATATAGTTTCTAATTTTCCTTATGGAAAGCTTTCATAGGTCGGTGTAAATAATTTATGAATGAAAAGCCTACTTGATTGTAACCTGGTTCACCAATTAAATAGTTTAAATTAAATTCTTTTCATGTTTTTTTAAGTTTCATTCATTCTAGACATAAAGGCAAGTTAGTACTGGGCTTACGGGTTGAAAATTGGGTGGGTTAAACATTTTAAAGTTTAACTTGGGAAATTTTAAGTGAAAGACCACTCCTCTGCCTTGGAGGGATGTCTGTACTTCGGTTATTCAAATGTTTCGGCAGGATTTCTAAGACGTTAACTAAAAGTCGAAGGTAATTTTATAGTTTATTTATGTAGCATTTAGCATTTTTGTCCCAATTCAAAGTATTGTTTTGGTGGTTTAACTATGAAACATTTAAGTCCTTTTGCTTTTTTAAGAATTCTTATTTTTTACTTTATCCGAATCTCTAAATACTCTTTAAATTTTTCAAACTCTTTAATAACTTTGACTCTGATTTCAGTGCAGCCGTAAAATATAAAAGACATTAGTCGGGTAATGCAGCAAATAAGAAAATTCTTATTTGCTGTGAAAATGTTTGACCAGACAAAAGGCTCTCTTCATTTTGCGCTTCTTTAAGTTATGAAATTAAAACCTCGTTACTGTTAACTTAATTTTCGTATATATAATTTAGTTAGCAAATAAGCGTAGCAAGTCAGTTGGGGTTATAAAGTTGGCCGGTAATAGTCACAGGAAAAGGTTATAAATTTGGCTGAGAAAGTCTTAGATTTATCTTATGCTTTATCTTTTAATACTTTTGCCGTAATTATTAATGTAAAGAACCTCAGGGATGTTGGTAATACGCTTTAGTGTCAGGTAAAATATATTTAAAGATGTTCAATCTTATCGTAAAAAAAAAATCAGTTTGGGACTGGAAAAGTTAGCACGAACCTTGTTCAACTTTTGAAGGCCTATAGAAAGAGCTCTTGAAACTGAATAATCTTCAATTTTGTAAAGCTAAATATGCATTTAAGTTCAGTCTCCCAGGGAAAGGCTTTGGATCAAATTTTGGGACATAGCTCAATACCTACTGCGATGTGATAAGAATCTTCGAAATTCAAAATCGCTTCATTTTATGACTTGGAATTCACGTTCTTATACTCCTTCCTTGCTTTTGACGTGTCAAATTGTCCTAGATCCGTTCCGATAATCTGAAAATAATTAGCTATTTCCAGGTGTATATACTAAATATTTTCTCTTCCAGGAAACTTATGTAACATGAAAGTAACAAATGAAACTCACAACATACTTAGTTTCAACATAGTTTATGGACGTTTTAGGAATTGTAATGGAATGGTAAGGTTCTTAAAATATAATTTTCCTTTAATTGGTACCTGTTGGTATGACATAAAAGTTAAATATACGTTAGCCAGTTAAATGTACATAGTAAATATGGAAGGCTAAAAAATGAGCACTTTGTTCAGAATCTACGTGGGGTAAGGTTGGTGACCTTTATAATATTTAATGAGAATATAATTGGTGATGCTTTGCAGATAACCCGACGACTATATGAAGAGGCCAACGGACTTTTGAAGATTTGATTAGTGCTTGGACTATTGGAATATGCTGTGATGTCAACAGTTTACAAAATTTGGAGCTTTTGAAGAATAGCGATCCCATACAACCCTTTTGAAGAATAGGGGTCCCAGTTTGGGCCTTTTGAAGAATACAGATCCACGGACACGGCGGTCGGAGCTCCCGTAGTTCCGCCATGGCCTTACTGTAACCCCAGTGGCTAGCGCGCGCAGCACAACATACCTCTTGCCAGAACATGCCAAGAATCTTTAAATATGCGGATAAGGCGCAAAGCGCCGTTCCGCCACGGCCTTACTGGCAGCACACACAAATCGATCGTCCGCGGATATGTAGTCGCTCCCCTATGAATATAACATTGGTACTGACAATCAAACAAGCAGTTGTTTGCTTATCTTTAGGTTTGTTCACCACTGACAACCAATCATGTTGTTACTTGTTTTCCTCGGCGGTTGTTCTCCACTAAATACCTTTTTAACAATACGGACCCCAGTTTCATCCTTTTGAAGAATAAAGGTCCCAGGTTCGTATGGGACCGCTATTCTTCAAAAGCTCCCAAAATTTTTAGTAGGAAAGTGTCTAAACTTTGAATGGAAAATTCGCTAATCGCACTTGTTTCGATGTAATACAGTAGTAAGGCCTAAAATGTAAATTTTAATTGTAACATACGATTAGGTTGTTAATGAGCTGCAATTCTATGCAGGTGTGAAAGTAATCTCCAGTCTCGAGTTTGACACTAAGATGCCAGTTCGTCACGTGGCAGTACGTCATCACATTACTGTAGTGCGTCTCGTGGCAGTACGTAGTCTCGTGGCAGTACGTCAAATATAGTCGGCCACATGATCAGTTACATGCCCAATTAAATCTTCGTCAGCCCTACACACACAAGCCTTGTAAGTTGTCACCAATTCCAAGCGGTAGAAAATCTAAGCCCAAAAACAATGGCCAGAATTCCCCAAGTTCCTGGAATAGTCATTAAACCACTTCAGTATTGCTGCATTCAGAACCAAGCCGTCACATCGAGTACACTATACCTAAGAGTAAATGTTCTCATTTAGTCTTACACCTTAAAAAATTCTTTAACGTATATTTGGTCTAAAACTCTGCATTCGGTTAAACCCTGAGAAATATTTCCAATTAGTCTTACACCTAACAAAAATTCTTTATTGTATATTTGGTCAAAAACTTACCATTCAGGAAAAACCAACGAAATAGATTCAGTAATTTTAAAACCTTCAATTTTTTTTTTCTTACACTACAAACAATAACTCTAAACACTAGGTCTAAAACTTAACGTTCAGAAAGAATGATTGACATTCAGTAACTATTAAAACTCTCAATTAAACATCCACTTTACATAATTAGGCAAATTCTAAAGTGATTTGGTCAAATTTAGCGGTCAGTACAAGAAACTGCAATGTCACTTTTCAACTTTCAATTGAAACTTAACAGCTCATACATTATTAAAGTAAAAAAAAAAGCTTCTTTAACACAAGCTGGTCCCATTCTAAACTAGTCCCATCTTAAAAAGTCCCATTTTCAAAACTAGTAGGACCTTTGGCATTAAGGTTAAAATCTTAAAATGCAGTAATGTTAATATATCTACACTTAATCGCACACTGAATAGTTACTTTTTATTAAAAGTATTGAAACCTTTACCCTCAATTTATTAATGACTAAAGTTCTTACCTTTTTTAGAAAAAAAGTAATACTGTCATCGCTCCAATTTAAAAAAGTTCTTTTCCAGAACTGACCAGAGTCGACCTGAAAAAAAAAAATTTTTACTCATTAAGGACTGCGAGGCTGACTTAAGTATTAAAGATCTAATAGCCTAGATTAGAAAAAATAAAAAATAAAGTTTACTGGCTAAAATTAGTTTAAAGCCATTGGTTAAAAACCAAAATCACTGGATAAAACCAAGCACCATTAAGTTTAAAACATTTATAAGTCTAGATTAATAAATAATCACTGTTTAAAAATCATTTCACTGGTTAAAAATGCATTTAAGTTTAATTATTCATATTTAACAAAACATTTAAGTTAACCATTGAAGTCTAAAGACCCCTATGTAGATTATTTTAGATTTAAAGTATTTATTAAAACTAATAAAAAATGTAAGCATTAAATACCTAGTTATACAGCATTAAACAAAATCTAAATCTTATTTAAGCTTGAGTATAGCATTTAATATAAATAAAATCAAAACTTTCCTAACATTATATACGGAAAGAAAATACGTGTCGGAAGTATATACTCTGTATAATATCCATTAACTATAAACGTAAAATCAAAGCTTAATATGAACCAATACAAGTCTCGGAAACTAATTAAAATCGGTAAAAATAAACTGCGCTTATAACTACAGCAAATTAAATACGTACCATAATATCGTGCAAATATTTTTCACGTAGTTTAACATTACTTCAAATCGACTTTAATACCATGTTTAATTTTATGGGGCAAAATCTAAAGTATCCAAGGTTATCAAGGAGTTTTGAACACCTCACTTTGGTTTTCAATTATCAATCCTTACATGAAACCATTGAAGTTAAAATGATCAAAAGTAAACCAACGGGAAAACAACCAAGATACTATACCTTCACCTGACTTGATACCCTTGACATCAAAAACTTCTTAATTGACAATTTAGAACTAGCTGCTTTAATCTGAACGTTACTGTACATCGGTCATAAGAAGCTACGTAAATGGAATAGATCTATCTTACCGTTTCAGCAAAGTTAAATTTAAATTTCCGATAATATCAAACATCCCCACAGAGCAAAACCCCTCGGAATAAAAACCAAAACCATCACAAACCTACTTCAAAATACTACTTAATTGGCATATTTAACATGCTACCCATAACAATAAATCACTCAAAACCCTAACCAGTCACCTTCCACCTCTATAGACTGAACACTTAAACACACACGAAACTACAGAGACCGAAATTAAAATGTTGGTGCCTCGTTCTCCCCAAAGTACCGAAGGGCCTCAGGCGACTGTGAAGTCTGCAAAATAGTTACTCGAAACTGGATTGGACCGGTTTTAATTTCAGAATTGTGGACTACATACACCATCTCTTCCACCCTAAGAAAATAGGTGCTCGATCAAGAAACTGTACTGGCCTTATTGGAGATAAGTCTGGTGTGAGTAGTTCGTTCAACGGGTTCTTGTCAATTTATAGATTATCTAAGGTTACTGAATTGGCGTCATATCTAGGTTATCGACGCTGTGTCAGTTTAGAATTTAATCCTGTGTATGGCAGCTGTTAAACCCAAAGGCTATTATCTAGGACTTGGTGAGAATTTTTTTGGGGGGAGGGTTAGATATTGTTTCTAATTTTTCTTAAGGAAAACTTTCATAGTTCAGTGTAAAACATGTATGAATGAAAAGCCTACTTGATTGTAACCAGGTTCACCAATTTAATTGTTCAAATTAAATTCTTTTCGTGGATTTTTAAGTTTCATTCTAGAAATAAAGGCAAGTTGGTACTGGGCTTAAGGGTTAAAAATTGGGTGGGTTAAACATTTTAAAGTTTAACTTGGGAAATTTTAAGTGATAGACCACTCCTCAGTCTTAGAGGGATGTTTGTACGGTTATTCAAATGTTTCGGCAGGTTTTTTAAGACGCATTAACTAAGTCTCAGGCAATTTTATAGTTTTCTTATATAGCATTTAGCGTTTTTGTCCCAATTTCACGAATTGTTTTGGTGATTTTAACAAACATTTAAAAGTACTTTTGCTTTTTTAAGAATTCTTCTTTTTTACGATCTCTGAATCACTAAATACTCTTACATTTTTTTTCGAACTCGCTTTAATAACTTTGAATCTAATTTCAATGTAGTTTTCAATATAAACGACATTATTCAGGTAATGCAGTGTGGTAATGAGGGGATTCTTATTTGCCGTGATATGTTTTACCAGTAACACACTTCATAATTGTTACTTAGAGCTAATAAGTCTAGACAAAAGGCTCTTCGTTTTGTGAGTTTCCGTTGTGGAATTAAAACCTTGTCACTGTAAACTTAATTTTCGTCACATGGCAGTACGTCGTCACATGGCGGCCGTACGTCACATGACGGCAGTACGTAGTCACATGGAGATGAGTGTTTCAAATAAATAGTCAGTCACATGAAGAAGACAGAACATCACAAGAGTATTTTTCTCTTGAAAAGTAAGTTTCCTTTTAGGCATCTTTTCACACGTGGTTTAGATGCACATTCGTGCTATAGGTAAACTTTCCATTAGGGTAACTTAGAAATTAGGGTTTCTCCTCTTTTGGAAGGTAGTTTCGTAATTGAGTCAACTCCGGCCATTTCTGGTGACTGTAGGGAATACACACACTGACAGGTGGAGAGAGGCCGACGAATTTCCAACGAAAAGTTATTTGATTTGCCTTTACGCTTTTGATGTATGTGCTAAATATTTAGCGTAATTTGTACTCTAGTGAAGGAAATATGCGTTAGTATAATTGGTTATTTATTAGGCGTGACTTTTTAGGGTGTATCAGCTTTTTCTAACCTTCCAAAAATGTCTAATACTAACTAACTTCTTTAAAATTTGCCACAGGTGAAGCAGTCGTGCATATTCAGTTTTATTGAATATATGCATAAGTTTTAGTAAATGACATAATTGTTTGCATAGCTTCTTTAATAAAGAAAAGAAAATTGGGTAGAGTGAATGTAGAAAACCTCACCTTAGTGGAGCTTATGTCTTCAGTGTTAAAAGCTACCATATTGATGATTTTCCCTATGCTACCATTTTAAATTAGTATACATTTATTAATGCAAGTCTTAAAATGAATGGTAGGTGTAAAGGACAGGTAAGAACTGAGGAATTGGTGAATATTGAAGTGCTGGCTATAATATAGGGACTTTATTACTAAACAGAAAGTGACTTCACTTATCAGAAGGGTTACTTGATCAGAGAGGGACTTTGTGTACTTGATCAGAGAGAGTTTTTGTGTACTCTATTAGTCCCATGGTTTCCAATACTCTTGGTCCCATTGTTTCTGTTAACTATTAGTCCAATTGTTTCTATTAACTATTAGTCCAATTGTTTCTAATACTCTATTAATATTAATCAATATGGTAATTTCCCGCCTCATTAGAAAAACCTTTTATGTTAACGAATATTCATGGAGGTTTTTAACATGCAATTAAGGACAAAAGGACCAACTAGTCTTTATGAGAATTAATGCATTGAAGATGTTAATAGATTCCCATAAAGATTACTTTGTCATTTTCTATCCAAAAATGAGCAAATGAAGTAGAATGCTTTACATTTCTTTCGTTTCAAAGCCTCAAAAGTTGGGATTCGTAGCACGCAGTGAATCCTTTAAAATCTAGACTAAGTTAGAATTTTCTCCTTTTGGAGATACTAAATTCATTAAGAATAGTTTTTCACAAGTGTCCTATATTCAGTAAGAAAAGTTACTGGTTCACAAATGTCCTCATGGAGGACTTCCTAGGGAGAGGTTTTCTTAGAGACAAATCACTAATTTCTTTCTTAAACATAAGACATTTTTCATTAACACAGGCAATTCACCTCCCTTAGTCTTCATTGGGAAAAACAAAATCAATTTGCACCGAACTCAGTATAAGCATTGTCACACTTAAGTTTGAGTTAGTATATACCTTAATATAGCTTTGCAAAAGTTCAATCATTTACTTTGTACACAGGTATGTGTACGAAGACCAACTAGACTTGTGATAAACTAGTGATTAAACAAATATCAGGAGAGTGCAGATTAAAACCATTTTTGGATAGCTAAAAACATTCTCTTGTGCTGTGCATCTGGAACCGTTAAAATGGATCATATACAGTATTTAAAAGCATTTCACATGGAATGATAAAGATACAACTAACATGTCATATATAATTGTTAATGACCAAGAATCAAAGATGTTCAGATAACTTGGAAAGAGTTCGTTAAGACAAATGGTTTTTCCAATCAAGCGGGAAATTACAAATATTAATATTATTAGACACAATGGGACTAATACTTAATAGAAAAAATGGGACTAAGAGTATTGGAGAGTATTGGAAACCATTTGAATGATAAGAGTACGCAGAATCCCCCTCTGGTCGAGTACGCCGAGTCCCAGTTAATTAACCCTTCTGATAAGTAATAGCCCCCATATTATATAGCCTGCACTTTAATATTCACAAATTCCTCAATTCTTACTATGAACAACCTGTCCTTTACACCTAACATCTCATTTTAAGACTTGCATCAATAAATGTAAAATTTAAAATGGTAGCATAGGGAAAATCATCAATATGGTAGCTTTTAACACTGAAGAAACAAGCTCACCTAAGGTGAGGTTTGCTACATTCACTCTACCCAATTTTTTTTTATTAAAGAAGCTATGCAAACAATTGAGTCATATTTACTAAAACCTATGCATATATGTAATAAAACCGAACATGCTATTTTATTTGACGACTGCTTATCCTGTGGCAAATTTTAAGGAAGTTAGTGCTGCATATATAGTGAAGAAAATATAGAAACTATCATAATCTCCATGCGTCGAATCATGTGACGTACTGTCATGTGACGTACTGTTGTGTGACACTGTCATGTGACGAAAATTAAGTGTACAATAACAAGGTTTTAATTTCACAACTTTTTGAAATTCATTTTCTTCTGTAAATATAGAAAATTGTAACTATAAAATTCAAAATTGCTAGCCTTATCTGTACAATGATACTAGTGGTTTTAGAATCTGTCATTTCATTGTAATTTCATTATAAAGTAATAAATTTTGTAAAGTAACAAAGATTAATCAAGGAGGAAGAGGAAAGTATTCAAGGGCCTAGTAACTTCTGCTTTATCTAGAAGCAAAAGCAAGTCTTAGAGTAAATCTGTTACTAGGTGGGCATGGGGTGGTCCTTGGTGGGCTTTCCTCTCCCTCCTTTTAAATTTAAAATAAATACTAAAAACTACTCACATACGCAATCATGACAAATTTGACGCCATCATCTGAATTTGTAACTATTCCAGATGCACAGAAAAAGAGAATGTAAAGGAATTTTTGTCTTGAGATCCGCCGAGTTTGTAAGACTGACTAGAATTGAACAAACTCCCAAAATCAACTACCGGGTTAAAAAAAAAATTCAGTTTGAGTGTATTTTTTTTCACCAACACTGTAGAACTGTTACCCCTCTCAGTACACCAGTGAGAGAATGGTTAAGCTCTGTACTGCATGAGTGAATAGCAGGTCATATAGACTTGTAAGGATTTTTCTGGGAAATGCTGAAGAGTGTCTCTGGAAGACTTTCTGGTGCTTGCATGACAGAGGTTGAGGTATCCTGCTGGTACCAGGGGAGGAAGGGTTGGGGGGTGTGTGGAGAGATTACTGTATTATGGACGTTGCTTTTAGGGAGAGAACACTGTATATTGCCTTGTATTTTTTTATATTTATAAAAATGAAATTTTTTTTTTTTATAAAATTTTGGTTTTATTAGTTATTTGTAAGTTTATTAAATATTAAATTGTAAGTAAAATTTTCTTTATTTTTTTAGTTATTTGTAAGTTAATAAAAGATTGTTAATTTTTTGCTTTTTATTGTTTTTCTTAACTACCTATACAAAACATACAATAGATGTCATAACAACAAAATTGCTTTGAATAACAGCAAAATTGCATTAAAAAAAAAAAAAATAGAAGATTTTATAAACTCAGTTTAATACATTCTGAGGGGCAAAATAAATCCAATTTTAAATGTTCAATGTTTATTAATTTCAAAGTTTTAAAAAATATTCAAGTATTGACTGACTTCTAAGCACAAACTAATCTCATTGTTTTTGACTAATTTGACAGAGTATTCAACTCAAAATATTTAACTAAATGCAATAAACTTTCAAAAATTAATTGAAAAGTACAAAAATGTTAAAAACATAAGATCAGTCTTTCATGGAATGACAAAGATACTAACAACATGTCAATATCTAACGTCTTTTTTAGAGGTGCTGGCAAGCAGTTAACCCAGGAGAGCATTTTGACGTCTAGGCTGGTAATAAACTTTAAACTTTAATTGACTAGCATTTTCAAGTTACCTTTTTTATACTAAATAAATTTGATAGATTCTTCAAAAGAGACAGTGGGGTCTTTGGCTTGTCATTTAAGGTTTGCTAGAGCTTGTCCCAGAAAATTCATAGCATTACGCACAAACTAGAGTGAAAATAATGTAGAATTTTTACATATGGCTGCCATTGTCCAAACTTTTCAAATATAGAAGTGTGAAGATTCTTTGGCCCCGTCCACACGGCCGAGCTTTGCTCGACGAACTTTGTTCGATGTGACGTCAGAAGTGGAGAAACCGCGGCAAAGTTCTGACTTTTCTCGCGGTTTCTCCGCTTCTGACGTCACATCGGACAAAGTTCGTTGACCAAAGCTCGACCGTGTGGACGGGGCCTAAAGGCCTGTCCACACGATCGGGCCTGATCGGCGGAATTCCCCTCCAACGGGCACACTTGACGAGCAAACCGTCAAATTGCCCGATGGGTCTTGTAGCAAAATCACCATGGTGGTGCCCGATGGCTTGAGCTTCGACCCTGGCAGACGTACGTTAACCATATACATTTCTTTTACCGAGCCATTCTTTGTACCATATTCTCTTCTTTTTCATCACACAAAGCAATTATCATGCTACACTATCTTCTTCTTTGCGGTAGGCACCATGTTTATCGTCTGACACGCCCACCTCTCCATCGCCTCACCCGTGTGGACAACATTCACGCATAAGTCCGCCAGAATTTGCCCGTCAACACTGGAGCACGCCGATCAGGCCCGGTCGTGTGGACAGGCCTTTAGATTATGCATTGTATGAGTGTTCAGCTTTCAAATGACACCAGAAAGAGCATTTTGGCATGAACTTAATAAATGGCTTAAAGTGAATACTGCATTGCTTATCAGAGCCTCTGCCTTGTAATAGAACTCAAAGGCCTAAAAACTGAAAGATAATGCAGCACGTTAAATCACCTCGAGTACATATGATCCTTGAAAGACCTGTCCTACGTCATCTTTTCGGACTTCACTACGTATTGATGATGATAGTTAATTTTCAAAGTCTGCATGAACACACGATATTCCGAAGGCATGAATTCTAAAGTTAAAACAAATAACATGGCTAATGTTTGATATCATCTTGGAATGACTAAGGATTAAGAGTTTTACCCTAGACAAGTCATTTGTACCCTGATCTTGGCTAGTTTGGGGCTATGAAGCTTAATTTTAGAATAAGAGATGAAACTACAGTTTTGCAATAACCAACCTACTTATGTCATTTACGTTAAGAAAATTACACTAACATTCCTACATTATACCCGGTTGCTAAAGCTTTAACTTTACCCAAGAAAAATTAAATACCTTTTAGCTTTTGAGCGCAGAACGTTTATTGTTTACTTTATTTCTATTTACGAAGAGAAAAACTAGGCTTAAAATTTGCTTTTATGGACAAAATATCTGATAAGTTACCAAGGACAGAAAAGTGTTTTCAACGGTGGCACCGAAACTGACATAACCTTTACCAAAACGTATGTTTAACAGATTTTTATTTGGAAGTAATGTGTCAATGTCTCAACCCAGTTAATCTTATAAAATCGAGCTAATTAAACTTCAGATCAGGACTACATTAATGCAAGAATCTCTCCCATGAAGTAATATGACCTCTACATATCTAGCTTTATTTAGACTGATCACTAAAGGCCTGTCCACATGACAGTTCCTGATCGGCGTACCTCCCCTCTAACGGGCACACTTGACGGGCAAACCGTCAAATTGCCCGATGGGTCTTGTAGCAAATTCACCATGGTGGTGCCCGATGGCTTGAGCTTCGACCCTGGAAGACGTATATTAACCATATACATTTCTCTTACTGAGCCATTCTTTGCACCATATTCTCTTCTTTTTCATCACACACAAAGAATTGTCATGCTACACAATATCTTCTTTGCAGTAGGCACCATGTTTATCGTACCGAACTGAACACACTACTGGCATCGTCGGGCACGCCCACCTCTCCATCGCCTCCCGTGTGGACAACATTCACGGGTAAGCCCGCCAGAATTTGCCCGTCAACTCCGGAGCACGCCGATCAGGCCCGTTCGTGTGGACAGGCCTTAAGAATGAGAATTCCTGAAGCATCAATAGATCTAGACTATACTGGAAAGAGTAATTGACAGCGGTACAAATTTTATTACCATTCAAAGAATAAAAACAAAACATTTGAAATAAGTTCCTTTGGAAACATTAACAGTAGCAATATCTCTGAAAAATTGTGTATGCAAATTGTTTGAGAAAATGGTGAATTCTAGATTGATGTGGCATCTAGAAAAAATGGTTTATCATCTGTCCAATTTGCATTTAGAAGAAATTGTTCCACTCTGGACCCACTACTAAGATTATCAACCCAAATTCAGCAATGTTTCTCAAAACGCTGTCAGACTATAAGAGTCTTCTTCGACCTCGAAAAAGCTTATGACACTTCTTGGCATTTTGGTATTATTAAGCGGCTTCATGACATGGGAATACGAGGTAATATGTTAAATTTCATCAGGTTATTTCTAAGTGCTAAATACATTTAAGTTAGAATTGGAAACTCCTTGTCCAATGCTTTTGAGCTGGAGGAGTGTGTCCCACTAGGCAGTGTTGAGTGTCGCCTTATTTTGCTGTGGCTATAAATAGCATTGTTGAATGTGTGTCCCCTCCAGTAAAGATCTCTTTGTTTGTGGATGACCTTGCTATTTATGTCATTAGTTGTGATGCCATTGCTGCTTGTAATTTCCTGCTAACGTCAGTTAATGCAATCAGCATTTGGGCTGATGACAATGGCTTTCGATTCTCCCCTAACAAAACTGGCAGCTCGTTTTAATAGAAGTACTCGAAAGGAAACCATCTCAAATATTAAGCTGAAATACACACTAATACCATATGAGGAGGAGGTGAAA
Organism: Macrobrachium nipponense; assembly: GCF_015104395.2. Classification (NCBI taxonomy): domain Eukaryota; kingdom Metazoa; phylum Arthropoda; class Malacostraca; order Decapoda; family Palaemonidae; genus Macrobrachium; species Macrobrachium nipponense. The sequence goes on from NC_087221.1 coordinate 43,764,016, forward strand.
ATTTTAGGGATGATTCTTAATAAGAAACTAACATGGGGTAGTCACATTGACGCCTTGAAAATTAAGGTGAAGTCACTTAATATTAAAAGTAGTTTAAGGTTTTAATTGGGGTGCTGGTAAGAGGTCACTTTTACGGTTATATGACTTTATATACACAAAGCTTGAGTATGGTTGCTATGTCTACTCTTCAGCAAGTGCAAGCAAACTTAAGGAGTTGGACGTAGTCCATCATGCTGGTCTGAGAATATGCCCTGGTGCATTTAAAACCTCTCCAGTTGAAAGCTTATATACCGACACAGAAGAGCTCGCTCTAGACTTACGTCGAGAGGAACCGAGACTGCGGTATATGTTCAAATTAAGAGGTTCCCCAGGAAACCCCTGCAGCATCTATTCTTAACCAAAACGATCCACAGCAGTTGCAAATGATAGAGCATCCAAGCCTTTTTATGTGAGAATTGATGCTGCAGTTGACAGTGTCTATTAAAGACCAAAATATTAAGGCAATACATCGCTCTCAGTTGCCTCCTTGGTTGACCCCAGAACTATCGGTCTGTCAAAAAGCTGTTGTTAAAAAATCTGTTAATGTCCAAGATGTGAAGGCTTGTTTTCTTAATCATGACCAAATGCATTCGGGTTCTGTCAAACTATTCACTGATGGATCAAAGACATCAAGTGGTGTTGGTTGTACTGCTGTTCAGGGTAATAACTCATATGTGGGCAGACTTTCAAATAATGCCTCCATTTTCACAGCTGAATTAATGCATTAGCCAAATCTCTTGAGGTTGTTTCTATTCTACAAGGTAATAATTTCGCCATATACTCAGATTCTTATAGTGCACTCATGGCCATTAAGCAATATAACCCTAAATATCCAATTGTTCAACTTATTCAAGAATGGTTATATAAACTTGCTTCCAAATTCAAATCGGCCCATTTTTGCTGAGTTCCTGTCCATGTAGGTATTGCTGGTAACTAACTTGCTGACCATGATGGCATGAAGCAAGAGATGTCGTTACTAAAGAAGACATTCTCTTCCATCATATTACTTCTACTAACATGAAATTTACTATTCGTTCATATGTTAAAAATAGATGGCAAGCACGTTAGTCGTCTTCCCATCTGACCAATGATAAAAAGTACAGGAAGATCAGACAAAGTATTGAACATTGGCCATCTGGATTCCAACGAAATCGTAGGGTAGAAACTGTATTATGTCGTCTAAGAATTGGCCATACTCGATTGACCCACCGATTCCTCTTGGAGGGGATAACTACACCAGTCTGTATGTAGTGTGACTCTCCTCTTACTGTGGAACACATTATATTACATTGCCAAAGGTATTCTGCAGCACGACAGAGACAGGGATATGGCAGAACTGCTAGGTCCGAATGTAGCTGTTAACAGAATTGTTCGATTCCTTAGAGACATTAACCTTTTTAATGAAATTCAATATTGACCTCCCGGTACGCAAAGTGTAGTGTATACACTAGAGGTTGTTTATTTAAGTATGCTTATAAGAATATGAGTGTGTGTATGGTATATGTATGTATAGATTTTTTATTCTTGTTTGCACACTCGAAATGCGAAGTTATAATTTTTATGGCGGATATCAGTTTTTATCAGTTTTAAAATCTCCTTTATTTTATTTGTTTGATTTATAAAATCATCAACATAAATATTTGTCAAACCAATTTCATTATAGCGCTGAATAATCCCTATGGATTCCGTGCTTGGCTTAAAGCCTAAATTTCATATTCCATTCCATTCCGTTCACTCTACTAAGATTTTTCATCTTATTTCGTAGGTTTGAATTGATCTAAAAATGCACATGGGGCTCATTAATTTTTTTAAACTGATGTCACATTATAATATAAATATCACGAACTTCTTATTCTTGTAGATCATTAATCTTTTTGGTTTATGGTGTTTCTAAGACATGGATTTCCTAGACAATATTGTGATTGATTGACCAGGAAATGTCTATTTACAAATACGATCTTGAGAGCTTAAAGGAAAATTCTCGAAGTACCTTTTAAGTGATCTTAAATTGCGCCACTTGCTTTCTCAAACCAAACCATCGAGTTTTACTTTAACTGCCTGGTTCCTTCTGTCCTGCTGTCAGTTTTGGGCACAATTCCTTGAAGTACTTTTACTCTTAGATGGCGCCACTTGACTATTCAAACTGAAACATCGGGTTTCACGTAAAATAATGAGTTTCACAGTCAGGTTCCTGTTTCCTTGTGCAATTTGAGGGCATAATTTTTTCTGTACACGTCAGGACTCAGTTGAGTCCACCATTGTACCCCCAGCCATTAAGGTGCATTCACACGGTCGAACAATGCCCGACGGACAAACATTGTTGCCATATCAAAGGCGAAGCAGGATGACGTCAAAAGCGTGAAACGAGGGAAGTAGATCTGGCAACAAACTGTGGTACCAGTTGAAGTTGTATATCACTGTTCTTACTCTGCTCACAAGGCAAACTCTGGTAAGCAATTGTTAATTGGTAACAATGTTTGTCCGTCGGACGTTGTTCGACCGTGTGAACGCTCCCTTACCGTAGCAGGACGTGCTTATGCCTATTTTGGGAATTGAAATTTTATTCTGACGACTGTTATTTGGTGGTCTTTGAAGCTTGTACTGAAGAAGTTCATCGTAGTGCCAAATTTGGAACGTGATTATTCAAAACCTTTGTGATAATTCTGCAAAGCTTCACCATCCAAGTTTCAAAGAGAAGCAGAATTCAAGTTCTCGAACTTTTCAAGGAAAGAAAGTTTTCAAGTGTCATTTTCGTACATTTGTTATAGGTCGAATGTAACTAGTGCATTTTGTTGTAAAAGCCTGTCGAATTGCACACCAGTATTTACTTTGAAGAATTACAAGTTTCTTTAGTTAAAAAATATTATAATTCGTAGCTTACTTGGGGTAAGATAGGCAGTTTAATGAGATTTCTGCCACTGAAAATTGTAGTATATACTTGAGGTGCCGGCTTTATCTAGGTGTAAATACCCGAGTCGAGGATGTACTATTTTACTTATCGGTCCTTTCTTGATAGGATATGTTTTAAGTGTAGTGGGCAGTACCCTTTACTTCATAATCAGGTCTATATTTTCTGAGGTAGGTTATAATTTAGTCGAATGAGGTATATGTAATTTCTTCAAACTTTCTGGGGGGCTAAATATTTTCTAGAAAACCAAAAAAACGTGGATACTCTTGATTCTGTTACATGAATAACCAAACATTTGTCCATACTGGTTTATTTCCATAGTTAATTTTTCTCACATTTACTTAATTTAGTGATCTTGTTTAAATGTATCAGTGTTTGACTGCTTAGTGTTCTGGGATTCACAGATTGGCAGGTTCAAACTGGTGGTAGGACCACACAAAACGCAGTGAGCGTCGGTCTGCACTACTTTGAAGTCGCGCTTGGCTTTCTCTCTACTAGCGCTCATGTTGTGTTAGTATGTTCATATTTGGAATCCAATTTTTGAGGCAAAAAAAAATTCTTGAAATTGGAATGGAATGACATTCTGGAAATTGTGTGAAAGGATGTATGGGGCAATAAGTTTGAAAACCACTGACGTAGTCTGTACTATATCCAGCTTGATGCTTTAATCATTAGAAATCTTAAAAGGAAGGTGATTTCCAACTCTTAAGGTAGTCAGTTGTCAGAGTAATCATTTGATAGGGTGGAAATTTGCATTAATTTTTTAGAATTGAATTAGTTTGAAGCTAAAGTTTTTTTTTTAAGATGTGATAGTCGACCTAAAATCTTATTTGTTGACATCCAGGTGCTTTTAAAATGAGGAAAGTCCTGGGTTCCTATCATGGAAACTGTTTTGGAATGGATGGACGGACCCAAACTGACGATTTCAGAAGATCAAAAGGATTAATCTTGTGAAAGATGGCACAAGTGGTATTCTGGGAAGCAGTTCTGGGAAGAAAGGCAATTTACAGATTTATTAATTAGCAGCTTCAAGGAGGATCAGCTACTCGGTTATTGAGTCCATCAAGGAAGAGGAACCAATATTTTACCTAATGTAAGTAAGATTAATATTGACAATGGAATAGGTTTAGTTGTCTGATAACTTTTACGAACAAAAATGTTATGTATACACTTAAAACATTAACTGATCTTGTTGTACTACAAGTCTTTGGAATGCTGAAAGCATTTGTTTAGTGATTTTACCAATTTAAATTGGGGATAAAAGATAGCTTTGTTTCTATTAACGGGTTAGTATGACCTGCCTTGACAAAGCCGCAATTTCTTAAGTATTGGTGAGAGCAATATTTTTTTCTAGAGGTTGTTGAAGATGAGTTTTAAATGGAATTTTGTGGGAAGTTTCGTCCAAATACTTAGTTCTTATTGATCCTTCCTAGGAATCCTTCTCTATTTTAAGACAGATAATGTGAATAGTTCTTGATTTTTACTATTTTGCAGATTTGTGCAGCAAAAAAGTAGAAATTACTTCATCTTAATTTTAAGAATTTAAGATACTGTGAATAGTTCTTGATTTTGACTATTTTGCAGATTTGTGACGCAAAAAAGTAGAAATTACTTCATCTTAATTTTGATAATTTAAGATACTGTTAATAGTTCTTGATTTTTACTGTTTTGCAGATTTGTGAAGCAAAAAAGTAGAAATTACTTCATCTTAATTTTAAGAATTTAAGATACTGTGAATAGTTCTTGATTTTTACTATTTTGCAGATTTGTGAAGCAAAAAAAGTAGAAATTACTTCATCTTAATTTTAAGAATTTAAGATCCTGTTAATATTCTTGATTTTTACTATTTTGCCAGATTGGTGAAGCACAAAAAGTATAAATTACTTTCATCTTAATTTTAAGAATTTAAGATACTGTGAATAGTTCTTGATTTTTACTATTTTGCAGATTTGTGAAGCAAAAAAAGTAAAATTACTTCATCTTAATTTTAAATTAAGATACTGTGAATAGTTCTTGATTGTTACTATTTTGCAGATTTGTGAAGCAAAAAAGTAGAAATTATTTCACCTTAATTTTAAGAATTTAGATACTGTGACTAGTGCATGGGAAGAAGGACTGATAAAAGTAGACCTATTAGTTACGTCTGCAAGTCTTCTTTGAAATATGAACAAGACTTCTGGAGGTCATTTTAACGAATAATGAGAAGAGAGCAAGACTTCTGGACACCATTTTAACGAACATTAAGAGAACAAGACTTCTGGAAACCATTTTAACGAACGAGATAAGATCCATTTGGAACACTTGTTTATTAAAGTGTAAGTTTCTGGTTTATCGCCCATTTAAATGTTTGGTTTAATAAATTTCGTTCACTTGTAGGCCTGGTTTGTCCTGGTTTAGTCCTCCAGTAATAGGGATTTATTGAAGTTGTTATTGGCTTGTGGTTTATTTGCATTATTTGAATGTCAGGTTTTAATCATTAAAGGCTTCGTTCACTTTGTAGGCCAAATTTATGGTTTGTAAGTTTGTGGTTTTCTTTTTTGAATGTGAGGTTTGGTTTGATCAGTTTCGTTCACATTGTAGGCCTAGCTTGCTCCTTTGTTTAGAACTTTAGGAATACTGGTTTAATTTGTGAGGTTTACTCGCCTTTTGGAATGTTCATTTTGTAGGAATAGGTAGCTTCTTGGTTAGTATTCTTGAGGAATCGTGGTTTATCAGTGTGAAGTTTTCTAGTTTACTCTCATTTTTTTAATCAGTTTTAATCATTATAGCTTCGTTCACTTTGTAGGTCTATCTAGCTTCTTGGTTTAGTCTTTCAAGAGTGCTGGTTTATTAGTGTCAATTCTCTAGTTTACTCACATTTTGAATGTGTGGTGTATTCTTAGTTTAGTATTCTTTGGGAGTTATGTGATTTGTCATTTATTTACTCTCCTTTTTGAAGTCTGCTTTTAATCAGTTTGTTCACTTTAAGGGGCGTGATTTCTTTCGTGATTTCTGCCTTTTAGATATAAGCCTCAATGCATTGGCCTAATTTTTGCTGCTTGTTTGCTTGGCTGTAACCTCACTGTGATCTTAACGTCTTTCCTTGAGGAATTATTGTGCTCTATGTATTCCCTAGTCAACAGAAATTGCCGTTGTCGTCTCAATTACGAAATTACCTTCTATAAGGAGACGAACTAATTTCTAAGTTACCATAATGATAAGTTCCGGAGTTGACGCGATTACGAAACTACCTTCTATAAGGAGACGAACTAATTTCTAAGTTACCCTAATGATAAGTTTTTGCGCTTTGTTTATTAATGTACCGTTTCCTTTCTAATTGTTTTATCCAGTGGGTTTTGTAGACTGTAGACCGTTTGATTTTTTTGTCTACTTTTTTTTAACTTTAGTTTTCTTCACAATTTCTGGTCCACCTTTATGGCCTCTTTAATTTTCGTAAATGACATATTTTCCAGTTTTTGCTAGATTTTATTTACAACTATGGACATTTCGTCACCCGATTGGTTTTTGTCCATTCTTCTGATTCTTTGGGTCTTGTTCATTTCATATACCCTATGGGTACTGTTCATTTTTCCCTTTGAAATTTTCCTTTTCTCCAGAGATTTGATCTTTGTCTTAAATTAGGTTTTCCATCTACAGCATCTTTGTCTCTTCGATTTTCCCTTGATTTTCCATTTCTTTACTTATTGCGGTTCCACAGCTTTTGGTTTTATTTCTGAATGTCTTTTTCTCAGATTTGATCTTTAGGTTTTGTCTTAATTTAGTTTAATCCTTGGTTGTATCTGCAATACCACTTTGGCTCTTTTCATCTTTCCATTTCTCTACTTAGTGTTTTTTCTTTACTTAGTGTCTTTTCTTGAGTTTTTTTTCAGTTTTTTATAGCCTTGGGCTTCTCTCATCTCATTATGTTTTTATTGGCTCATTTTTGGTTCATGCTCCACTATTTGAATTTTACTTGTTGGCCTATTTTGAATTTATGCTCCACCATTTGAGTGGTTTAATTGTTGGCACATTTTGAATTAATGCTCAATTATTTAAGTATTTTAGTTGTTGGCCTATTTTGAATTTTTGCTCCACTATTTGAGTGTTCTAATTGTTAGCCCGTTTTTGGGTTTATGCTCCATTTGTCTTCTGAATTTAAGAATTTCTGCAAGCTTTTTCCGTATAGTCTTTGGGCACACTCTTGCACAATCTTGTTCACTTCAGTTTTTGTTAACCTCCTGGGTGTTGTCCACTTACTGATTTACTAGTTTGTCTTCACTTTAATCCATCAATATGAACATTGGGTTCCATTCGACATTTTCTGTGGACTTGCATTAGAGTAAACTTTTTATGAACGCTTTGTATTTTCATCTGCCATGCTTGAGTTTCCTAATGCTTTTATGGAATACTTTTCTAGGGCTTGTTTTTAATACTTTATATCTTGCTCCATTTTGATCTGCTACACTTTAGTTTGATAATGCTAGTTTAATACTTTTCCTAGAGCTTTTTAATATTTCTTGACAAAGAGCTCTACATTATGGCTATTCATGATTTAGGTGTTTTGCTTTCACATGATGAATTCGACGAATTTGTCAATTGTACATTTTTGCTAGTTTCTTGGCGTTGAAAGTAAAGTTACTGCTCTTATTAGCAAAGTAGTTGTTCTTTGAGGTTGAGGTTACTCCTAATGTTTAGTTATTCTTTGGGGTTAATGATGTTTAGTTATTCTTTGGGGTTAGTGATGTTAAGTTATTCTTTGGAGTTAGCGATGATTAGTTATTCACCCCAAAATGATTAGTTATTCTTTGGGGTTAATGATGATTACTTATTCTTTGGGGTTCAGACTGCTAATGTTTAATTGTTCTTTAAGTTTACTGCTAAATGGTTTAAAGGTTTAAGTCTGAGGTTCTTGCTAAATGTTTTAATGATTCTGAGGTTACTGCTAATAAGAGTTAAAGAAATGAGAAATGGTTCTGAGGTTACTGTTAATATGTAACATTAGGAGTAACCTCGAACCATTTCTATAACTTTCATTAGCAGTAACCTCAAAGAACAATTAAAATGGATCTGGATAATACGGACTTAAAATGTATAAGTCTTATGGCTTTTAGTAAAAAAATATGTAAGATCGTATATATATACAAAGACAAACAGAAGAAATAAAACAAATTAATGTGGCTTTTATTTCTTGAACGAAAAAGTTTAATAATTACAAATGTGTAAAATTTTAATACTAACCAAATTCACTATTACGAAAATGTTTTAACAAATTCATCATTACGAAAATGTTTAAACACGTTCAGAAAACTTTATATTATATTATATAAAGTATAACAGTATTATATACAGTAATGAAAATCTCCATAGACGAAAATCTTAAACTTAATTGTTTATGGTGTTTATGGTAATTTCGATAGTAAAGTGTTACCGTAATTTTATACATTAGTTTGACAGCTGTGGGAGTTAGTACCACCTTCGCTACTTAAGACTACTAGCTTCTTAATTCAGTAAAACTACTTCCATTATTTTAACCATTGATTAATGTACGAAAGCTTGACTGTGAAGATTTTACCATAGAGAGTGTACAGAGCTTTATAATCTCTTTATCATACTATAATTGTCTGTCTGTCTGTCATTCAATCACGGCCAAACGGCTGGCCAGATGGGCATGAAACTTTGCCGGGTCATAGCGGGGACCCCTAAGATGGTTTGTAATGGGATTTCATCCAACCTACCCCCCTCCTTTGTAGGGGGTGGGGGTGAGAAGGGATTCCCTGAAACGCAGCAGTTTCTGGCCGTGAAACGAGGCTGGTTATTCCCGTAGACTAAGTTACTTTACGGTTTTTCCTTATATAATTTCTGTACAACTTCCCCGGAGAAAGTCGCTAATATTTCAGCTCGGACACAATAGAAGATGAAAATTATCATCAATATCCGCAAGATTTTTTGAATAAGTTAAATCCATCGGGACTGCCAGTGCACAAAATAACGGTAATGTTGCTTCGGAATTTCGATCCTGCCAATGGACATCATAAAAAGGAAACTGACAAGTTCCTACTTTCTACTACAGCCATAACGCACTGACATACAAGTTGCGTCTTTGCAGTAACATAATGAAAAGAATGATACTTTATTATTAGAATCACCGTGCAAAGTAATTAACAAAGAAACTAACCAATCAAGATCCCTGTTCCGTTAAATGAAAGTCTCCGACGAGAGAGAGAGCGAGCGAGAGCCATTTAACGACATTAATGAACTACAATTTTATAATTTTATCTTGCTATCCAAAAATGAGAGAGAAAGAGGAGATAATTTGTGATTTGAGAGCTAAGTAATCCGATAATCCCATCACCGTCTTAGTTACTTGACTTACATTGAGAGAGAGAGAGAGAGAGAATCATTAAAAGAGGGGAAACAACAATAAGAATTTCTCTGCGTTCAGTGATCGTCCCTTGAATTACATTACGAGAGAGAGAGACTATCCGTGTAACCGCCCTTATTTTAATATTACTGAATAAATAGTACATATAAATTTTTCACTTCTGCACCCGTATTTTATCACCCAAAGTTTGCTAGTGAGGTAAAATAGGTCTTCATAGTGGTGAAGATTTTACCTTACGAGTGTACAGAGCTTTATATTGTCATTAGGTAAAATAGACCTTTATAGTCAAGCTTCCATTATTTTACAATGTGCCTAATGTACGAAATCAGTTTAACTGATTTAGGAGACAATTACGTAGTTTTAAGTAGCGAAGGTGGTACTTGGAACAGTGGGTGTGTGTGAAGACAAACTTGCTCACCTAAGAAAACTGTAAATTACTAATTTAATACTGACTCTAAGTATGGCTACCTTGAGATATTTAAAATGCTTAACATTGCCAATTTACAATATGAAATTATCGTACAATATAAGATTATAGTACAATTTAAGTCTCTAAATTACGTCCAAAATACATGGTCATTTAAATTCATATTTATTAAAAAACTAGAATTTTTGCTGTTAAAATCAAAATCTACTCGCTAGTTTTTTTTTTTGAAAATCAAAATTTATTCATACTGATGTTAGAATTTTTACTCAAACTGATGTGTCAAGATTAAAATTTGATGTCTAAGATTAAAACTTACTCAGTTAAAATAAAAATTCTTACTCTAAAGATGACTCCTATTCAAACTCTTAAGATGTTGAAATTAAAATTGTTAAAATTTTTGCTCAATGATGCCTAATTTTGCTCAATGATGAATCAGTCCTAACTACATAGATGTGAGCTGGCAACATGGTATTTTAAATCCATCTATAAGTACAAACAAACTAAAAAAAAAAAAAACTTCGTATAAGTCTTCATCGAAGTCTTGTCAGGTGAACTGATGATTGTCTTGATTGAGGCAAGCTCCTATTTTCAAGATAGAAAAAAAAAAAATGAGAGCAGTAGTCTTGATTAAAAGCCTTGCCAGGTGAGCAGATGGTCTTGGAGTCAATCTAGGAGAGTTCTGTCTTGTCTCAACTAACAGATCCAAAAGTTGAGTTTCTGACCATATTTCTCTCCTGAAAAGTAGATTAAAAACATTAAAACATTTATAATGCCACGTTATTTTTTTCAATAAAAGCTAATAGATTTTAGATCATTATTTCGGTGCAGCTATAGATACCAAAAATATAAAATTTTTCTCACTGGTGAAAGTTCAGATTCAATAGTTGTAAAAGAATTACCTTATAAAATAATTTCTGTAGCAGGATGAGATTCAAATCCATTCCTCAGTTCTTCCCGTTCTTGATAACCAGTGTATCCGTCTTTTCCATTTTTGAAAACCAATCTATTCCCAGACTTTAAAGTTCTTCTTCGGTCTTTTCCGTTCTTGAAGACCAGTCTAATATCTTTTTCCATTCTATATAACTAGTCTACTCTTATAAGTAGATTTGTATCACCAGCATCCATACACCTGCAAATGTTTTATCAATAAAAATTGCTGTTTGTATTTAAACTTAATACAGAATAACATATGCAAAACGAAACATTAGGCTAATTATAAACACGGGAAAAATAGCATCAATATACCTGAATTATATAACTAGTTCATTGACAAAAACCTAATCTGAAAGTGGCTTACAGGGTTACCAGCCTATTTCAACATCTCTATTTTCTTCAAGGCGAATCTGGAACTTTCACCCCCTCCCCCCTTCCCCAAGGGGTACTTACCGACAACCCATGCAGCAGCGGTATGGGTACAACGCTAGCCAACCTCCCACCCATGTCGGTCAACAACCCCTATCTCCCCATCCACCCAAATGATCAATTCTTCATTTCCTAACTTCGTGTGTAACCATGGATAGATCAGATACAATTGGTATCAGGTCATTTCGTCCACACTGTGGAGTCATTGGTTACAAGTGGCTTATTCCGTTTCATTTGTAAGTGTCCATACAACCAAAACAATCCGAAATAATCATAAGAGCATCAAGGAAATAGATACCCTAATCCAGACTAAGGATTGTATCTGGGGACATCAGGATGGAGTTTGAAATACAAAAGGGCAAAGTAACAAGGACTGAAGGGATAAAGCTACCAGATGGGAGCAAAATCAAACACACAGATGAGACGCGATACAAATACCTGGGAATAATGGAAGGAGGGGATATAAAACAACAAGAGATGAAGGGCACGATCAGGAAAGAATATATGCAGACTCTCAAGGCGATACTCAAGTCAAAACTCAACGCCGGAAATATGATAAAAGCCATAAACACATGGGCAGTGCCAGTAATCAGATACAGCGCAGGAATAGTGGAATGGACGAAGGCAGAACTTCCCAGCATAGACCAGTAAACGAGGAAACATGACACTACACAAAGCACTACACCCAAGAGCAAATACGGACAGACTATACATAACACGAAAGGAAGGACGGAGGGGACTACTAAGCATTGAGGACTGCGTCAACATTGAGAACAGAGCACTGGGGCAATATATGAAGACCAGTGAAGACGAGTGGCTCAAGAGTGCATGGGAAGAAGGACTGATAAAAGTAGACGAAGACCCAGAAATATACAGACAGAGGAGAAAGACAAGCGGAACAGAGGAATGGCATAACAAACCAATGCACGGACAATACATGAGATAGACTAAAGAACTAGCCAGCGATGACACGTGGCAATGGCTACTGAGGGGAGAGCTCAAGAGGAAACTGAAGAAATGATAACAGCGGCACAAGATCAGGCCCTAAGAACCAGATATATCCAAAGAACGATAGATGGAAATAACATCTCCCATATGTAAGAAGTGCAATACGAAAAACGAAACCATAAACCACACAGCAAGCGAATGTCCGGCACTTTGTCAATCAACGTCACGTCTGGTCTCTTTGCACGTATCACCCTATTTGTTCTGATACCATAGTCCCAGAGGATCTTTGCCTGATCGTTTTCTATCACTCCTTCAGGTTGGTGTTCGTACCACTTATTACTGCAAGGTAGCTGGTGTTTCTTGTACAGGCTCCAGTGGAGGGCTTTTGCTACTAAATCATGCCTCTCTTTGTACTGGTTCTGTGCAAGTGCCGGACATTCGCTTGCTGTGTGGTTTATGGTTTCATTTTTCGCATTGCACTTCCTACATATGGGAGAGATGTTATTTCCATCTATCGTTCTTTGGACATACCTGGTTCTTAGGGCCTAATCTTGTGCTGCTGCTATCATTCCTTCAGTTTCCTTCTTGAGCTCTCCCCTCAGTAGCCATTGCCACGTGTCATCGCTGGCTAGTTCTTTAGTCTGTCTCATGTATTGTCCGTGCATTGGTTTGTTATGGCAGTCCTCTGTTCTACTTGTCTTTCTCCTGTCTGTATATTTCTGGGTTTTCGTCTACTTTTATTAGTCCTTCTTCCCATGCACTCTTGAGCCACTCGTTTTCACTGGTCTTCATATATTGCCCCAGTGCTCTGTTCTCGATGTTGACGCATTCCTCTATGCTTAGTAGTCCCCTCCCTCCTTCCTTTCGTGTTATGTATAGTCTGTCCGTATTTGCTCTTGGGTGTAGTGCTTTGTGTATTGTCATATGTTTCTTCTTTTTCTGGTCTATGCCGGGAAGTTCAGCCTTCGTCCATTCCACTATTCCTGCGCTGTTTCTAATAACTGGCACTGCCCATGTGTTTATGACTTTTATCATATTTCCGCCGTTGAGTTTTGACTTGAGTATAGCCTTGAGTCTCTGCATATATTCTTTCCCGATCGTGTCCTTCATCTCTTGATGTTTTATATCCCCTCCTTCCATTATTCCCAGGTCTTTGTATCCCGTCTCATCTATGTGTTTGATGTTGTTCCCATCTGGTAGCTTTATCCCTTCAATCCTTGTTACTTTGCCCTTTTGTATGTTGACTAAGGTGCATTTTTCTATTCCAAACTCCATCCTGATGTCCCCAGATACAATCCTTACAGTCTGGATTAGGGTATCTATTTCCTTGATGCTCTTACCATACAGCTTGATGTCGTCCATGAACATCAGATGGTTAATTCTGTTGCCTCTTTTCTTGAGTTGGTACCCAGCATCCATCTTCTGCAGCACTTTTGTCATGGGAATCATGGCTACTACGAAGAGTAGTGGGGACAGTGAGTCGTCCTGGAAGATCCCTCTCCTGATATTAACCTCTGCTAGTCTTATTCCAGAGCTTGTAAGTATTGTATTCCAGTTGTGCATTGTATTTTTGAGGAAGCTGATGGTGTTTTCCTCTGCCCCATATATTTTCAGGCATTCTATTAGCCCATGTGTGTGGTATCATGTCGAAGTCTTTCTTATAATCTATCCATGCCATGCTTAGGTTGGTTTTCTTTCTCTTACTGTTCTTCATTACCATTTTGTCTAATCATGTCGAAGGCTTTCTTATAGTCTATCCATGCCATGCTTAGGTTGGTTTTCTTTCTCTTACTGTTCTTCATTACCCTTTTGTCTATCAGGAGCTGGTCTTTAATACCCCTACACTTCCTTCTGCAGCCTTTCTGTTGGTGGGGATGGTGTTTGTATCCTCTACTATGAGATTCAGGGGCTCTGTAACACGGTTTTTTCGCAATAACTTTTTATCTATGCATTTCATAAATATAGCGCTTATTCAGAATACACATTATATCTACACATAAATTTTGACTGTATTCTACATTACGTTGGTTGAATAAATTAGGTACTTACAATGTAAAAGTGTCTTTTTTTGAAGACGGGCCAACTTACTCAGAGAAAAGGTTTCGAACGCACTCGTTACGTAACTTATGACAGCATTTCTTCCCTCTTTCTGGATGGATGATTGGCTATACGTAACAAAGGCTATACCTCTGGCAACAATGACAAATTTAAATACAAGCAAAGCAGCACACCTTTATGAACTCTGAACCTCTCCACTGATAATTGTCAAAATGAACAAACCAACAAAATATGTTAATAAACACACTTCGATTATTAGTCTAACTCCCAAAATAAGTTTCCTAAGAAATTACAGTCTGCTTTATAGGTCACAATCAGATTGACATGATGAAGGGAATAGATGGTTATTTTCAAAAACATAGTAGACAAGCTTGATTTGATAACTGCTATATCCAATGTCATGCAATTTTTATTTATTGGCTATCTACCTATTTACTGAAAAAAATAGCCGGTACCGTATTTTGGCTTTAAACCTTCACCAATAATTATCGTCAGAATGAGGACTTCATGAGGCTCCACCCACTTTGGCCTCGTTATAATTCAGGATAACACTGAAAGGCTATCATGGGCATTGTTGGATTAGAAGATTCAACTTCTGGCTATAAAAACTAATTTCTCGAGTAGTTGTAAGAAGTGCTAAATAATCCTCAAGGATCCCAGAGGTTGTCCTAAACGTTTAATTCATGTATATTACTGCTATACTGTTGCGGCACTACTGCTACAGTAGTATTACTACGCTAGCACAGATACCCCACCCACATCTATGTATCGTTCCGCCATTCATAAAGTCTTTGGGTTTCAGAGCCGATGGAACAAGGTGAATGGGTTTCTGTCTAGTGGATGGGCGGCGCAACATTTCGTCAAAAGGGGTTTGCTTTGCTTACGTAATGAATGTTTTTCGACTCTTGGCTCGTAATCATTGGCCATGGCGTCGGCTAGATAATTTTTACTCTATAAAAATTAAAACTATCGGGTTTAGGTTATTGATAATGCTGACAAAATTTGTGTGTGGTTGTAAAATATACATATGTCAACTTTCAGCTACATCCGATGCTTTGACAGGGAGCAAAGTCCAAAAAACCGTGTTACAGAGGCCCTGAATCTCATAGTAGGTAGTTGTATAGCCTCTCGCTGAGGATACCTGTAAGTAACTAACACATTATTGGTAGGCAGGTGATATGCCTGTAGTTACTGGCTATATTTCCCTTACTCTTGTCTTTCTGGACTAAGGATGTTCTTCCTGTGGTCATCCATTTGGGCGCATGGTGATTTGTGATACAATGCTAGAGTTGTTCTGCTATTCTTGGATGTAGGGCCTTGAAGTTTTTGAGCCAGTATCCATGGACTTCATCGGGCCCTGGGGCATTCCAGTATGGCCTTTTCTTTAGTTGGTGTCTGACTGTGTCTGTCGTGATGGCAGTGAATCTTTGTTTTATTCTCCCTGTTTCTTCTGCCTTGACTTCCTGGAGCCATGTTACATGTTTGTTGTGTGATACCGGATTGCTCCAGATGTTTTCCCAGAGTCTCTTACTTGGTTCAGCGTCAGGAATTGGTAATTCTATACAATAGCTCCGCCACTAATAATTTTTATATTTTTTTTTTCTGATGAATTACTTAGTGCTTTATCTAAATCGGACCTTTTTTTTTTTTTGAGGAGGAACAGTATTTTTACCCTATTTGTTAACCTTTTCAATCTTGGGGGACCCCCAGTGGGAAACCGTGGTTTTTGGGTGAGGAATGAATTAAAGAATCCGTTTTAACATACGAATAATGGCACATGTAGAATTAGCAATAAACAAGGCCACCAGCTAACCTAAACAAACCACCTAACCTCACCTAGTAGTCGTATCCTTACCTAGCGGACCCCCCCCCCCCTTTACACAGCCATATTAAATATAAGACAGCCTAAAACCCTTTGTGTACTTACTTAGGTTGGAGGGTAAAAGTGATCTGACATCTTTAAGAATGCATTAAGCCTATGATCCAATATTTTGAAATACAATTTAAAATAGGCAAGAGCCAAGTACCCAACAAACTGATCCTTTCGACGACCGTATCAAGGAGTGGTTGACTTTTAAATGAAGAAATCCCTCCTCATTTAGGCAATCGTATGCCTTCCAACAGTCGGAAATGATGGTAGTGCCGGCCTCTATATAAATCCCTTATCACTGTTGAAAGTGTCACTTTGTCCACATAAATTGATGTCCAAGTAGATGGTAAATGAGAAACAGCACCAGAAGTTGAAGGTACACACGTCTCCATGGCTCTCAAAAGACTGAAAAATTAGCGGTGGAAATTGTGTGAAAAATGTCGAAAGTTTCCTAGTAAAACTGTCACCTGATTGGGTATTCAAGTCACGCGATTCTAGTTTTGTTAAAATGCTAGTCTCAAGTAAAATGTGGATAATCATCATTGGTTAAAAACTATGACGTTTGGGTGACGTCTTGCTACGTAGAATACAGTCGAAGAGGAATTTGAGAGAGTTATGAAGTCGAGGGACTTAGTTTTTTTCAGGCGGGTCAAATTTAATTTTGATTTTTAAACTACTTCTAGACCTAGCGCCTCTTAGATTTATATATCAAACGAAACGTTGGTCTTCCCTCTTTTTAGTGGAAGTACTTAAATTTGATAACTTCCAGCGGAGCTATTGTATAGAATTACCCAGGAATTTCTTGGTGGTTGTCTTCCCCTCTTTGTTGGCTGTATAGTCTTTTCTGGTTGGTTCCGAATAGTTTGTTCTGTTGGTATCCCTTATTCCTGTTCATGTACCGTTGGATCTTATGTGCTTTGGCCTTAAGCCTCTGTTTTACATCTTCTATTGTGTTGTTTAGTCCCCTCTCTTGTACTTTGTATTTCTCGTTGAGTTCCTCCCTTGTTTTCTTGCTCCTTAGCCTTTTTTCTGTCATCTCTTTCAATTTACTCAAGTCCGATCTCATCACCATGATTTGCTTTTCCAGGCGCCTTTTCCAAGGCGGTTGCTGTGTTGGTTTCTGTTGGGTTGGTTGTGCTGGTGGTGTTGGTGTTCGTATCCCCATCAGTTCTGCTACTAATCTTGCTCCTGCATATGCCAAGTTATTTGTTTCTGTAATATTGGTGGTGTGTATTAGTCTCATTATTTCATTGACCTCACTTGTTTTCTCCCTTAATTTTTTGGTGTTGTAGGCTTTCATGGAGGGGATCTTTGTTCTCTGTATCTGGCTTCATCCATTGTCTGATCCTATTCCAGCAGGACCTCTTGTTTTGTTCCAGGCTTCCAGATTTCAAAATAAACTGGTCTGAAATTGGTTCTCTTGACAAGTCTCCCAATCAACTTTTAAGAAATCTCTAGTTTTTTTTTTTTTCAGAAACTTTACTGGCAGATTACCTGAATATTATTTAAAGGCAAACCACAATGTAATTAATCTAAGTTTCTTGCAAGTTATTGCACTTGTTAAGACAGCAACTTGTATTATTATTATTTTTTTTTTCTCTCTCTATCACAGTTCTCCAATTCGACTGGGTGGTATTTATAGTGTGGGGTTCCGGGTTGCATCCTGCCTCCTTAGGAGTCCATCACTTTTCTTACTGTGTGTGCCGTTTCTAGGAACACACTCTTCTGCATGAGTCCTGGAGCTACTTCAGCCTCTAGTTTTTCTAGATTCCTTTTCAGGGATCTTGGGATTGTGCCTAGTGCTCCTATGATTATAGGTACGATTTCCACTGGCATATCCCATATCCTTCTTATTTCTATTTTCAGATCTTGATACTTATCCATTTTTTCTCTCTTTCTCTTCAACTCTGGTGTCCCATGGTATTGCGACATCAATGAGTGATATTTTCTTCTTGACTTTGTCAATCAACGTCACGTCTGGTCTGTTTGCACGTATCACCCTATCCGTTCTGATACCATAGTCCCAGAGGATCTTTGCCTGATCGTTTTCTATCACTCCCTCAGGTTGGTCCTCGTACCACTTATTACTGCAAGGTAGCTGATGTTTCTTGCACAGGCTCTAGTGGAGGGCTTTTGCCACTGAATCATGCCTCTTTTTGTACTGGTTCTGTGCAAGTGCCGGACATTAGCTTGCTATGTGGTATATGGTTTCATTTTTCGTATTGCACTTCCTACATATGGGAGAGATGTTATTTCCGTCTATCGTTCTTTGAACATATCTGGTTCTTAGGGCCTGATCTTGTGCCGCTGTTATCATTCCTTCAGTTTCCTTCTTTAGCTCTCCCCTCTGAAGCCATTGCCATGTGTCATCGCTAGCTCCATTATTATTATTATTTTTTTTTTTTGCTCTATCACAGTCCTCCAATTCGACTGGGTGGTATTTATAGTGTGGGGTTCCGGGTTGCATCCTGCCTCCTTAGGAGTCCATCACTCTTCTTACTATGTGTGCCGTTTCTAGGATCACACTCTTCTGCATGAGTCCTGGGGCTACTTCAGCGTCTAGTTTTTCCAGATTCCTTTTTAGGGATCTTGGGATTGTGCCTAGTGTTCCTATGATTATGGGTACGATTTCCACTGGCATATCCCATATCCTTCTTATTTTTATTCTCAGATCTTGATACTTATCCATTTTTTCCCTCTCTTTCTCTTTAACTCTGGTGTCCCATGGTATTGCGACATCAATGAGTGATACTTTCTTCTTGACTTTGTCAATCAACGTCACGTCTGGTCTGTTTGCACGTATCACCCTATCCGTTCTGATACCATAGTCCCAGAGGATCTTTGCCTGATCGTTTTCTATCACTCCCTCAGGTTGGTGCTCGTACCACTTACTGCAAGGTAGCTGATGTTTCTTGCACAGGCTCCAGTGGAGGGTTTTTGCCACTGAATCATGCCTCTTTTTGTACTGGTTCTGTGCAAGTGCCGGACATTCGCTTGCTATGTGGTTTATGGTTTCGTTTTTCGTATTGCACTTCCTACATATGGGAGAGATGTTATTTCCGTCTATCGTTCTTTGAACATATCTGGTTCTTAGGGCCTGATCTTGTGCCGCTGTTATCATTCCTTCAGTTTCCTTCTTTAGCTCTCCCCTCTGTAGCCATTGCCACGTGTCATCGCTGGCTAGTTCTTTAGTCTGTCTCATGTATTGTCCGTGCATTGGTTTGTTGTGCCAGTCCTCTGTTCTGCCTGTCATTCTCCTGTCTGTATATTTCTGGGTCTTCGTCTACTTTTATCAGTCCTTCTTCCCATGCACTCTTTAGCCACTCGTCTTCACTGGTTTTCAGATATTGCCCCAGTGCTCTGTTCTCGATGTTGACGCAGTCCTCTATACTTAGTAGTTCTCTTCCTCCTTCCTTTCGTGTTATGTATAGTCTGTCCGTATTTGCTCTTGGGTGTAGTGCTTTGTGTATTGTCATATGTTTCCTGGTTTTCTGATCTATGCTGCGGAGTTCTGCCTTCGTCCATTCCACTATTCCTGCGCTGTATCTGATTACTGGCACTGCCCATGTGTTTTTGGCTTTTATCATATCATATTTCCCCCGTTGAGTTTTGACTTGAGTATCGCCTTGAGTCTCTGCATATATTCTTTCCTGATCGTGCCCTTCATCTCTTGGTGTTTTATATCCCCTCCTTCCATTATTCCCAGGTATTTGTATCCTGTCTCATTATGTGTTTGATGTTGCTCCCATCTGGTAGCTTTATCCCTTCAGTTCTCGTTACTTTGCCCTTTTTGTATGTTGACTAAGGCGCATTTTTCTATTCCAAACTCCATCCTGATGTCCCCAGATACAATCCTTACAGTCTGGATTAGGGTATCTATTTCCTTGATGCTCTTACCATACAGCTTGATGTCGTCCATGAACATCAGATGGTTAATTCTGTTGCCTCTTTTCTTGAGTTGGTACCCGGCATCCATCTTCTGTAGTACTTTTGTCATGGGAATCATGGCTACTACGAAGAGTAGTGGGGACAGTGAGTCGTCCTGGAAGATCCCTCTCCTGATATTAACCTCTGCTAGTCTTATTCCAGAGCTTGTAAGTATTGTATTCCAGTTGCGCATTGTATTTTTGAGGAAGCTGATGGTGTTTTCCTCTGCCCCATATATTTTCAGGCATTCTATTAGCCATGTGTGTGGTATCATGTCGAAGGCTTTCTTATAGTCTATCCATGCCATGCTTAGGTTGGTTTTCCTTCTCCTACTGTTCTTCATTACCATTTTGTCTATCAGGAGCTGGTCTTTTGTGCCCCTACACTTCCTTCTGCAGCCTTTCTGTTGGTGGGGATGGTGTTTGTCTCCTCTAGGTAGTTGTATAGCCTTTCACTGATGATACCTGTTAGTAACTTCCACATTATTGGTAGGCAGGTGATAGGCCTGTAGTTACTGGCTATATTTCCCTTACTCTTGTCGTTTTGTACTAAGGATGTTCTTCCTGTGGTCATCCATTTGGGTGCATGGTGATTTGAGATACAATGCTGGAGGAGTTCTGCTATTCGTGGGTGTAGGGCCTTGAAGTTTTTGAGCCAGTATCCATGGACTTCATCGGGACCTGGGGCTTTCCAGTTTGGCATTTTCTTTAGTTGGTGTCTGACTGTGTCTGTCTTGATCTCTGTGAATCTTTTATTATTATTATTAATTATTATTATTATTAATTATTATTATTATTATTATTATTATTATTATTATTATTATTATTATTATTATTAACAATAAATTTCGCTTTTCAAGAACCAAGACGATGTGAAAAATTAACAACAAAAATAAAAAAAACTATTGTCAAGAAACCCTGACCAACGAAGGGCCACTAAATATGGGGCCACCAAAAGTGTGGGTGTTCATGGAAATCCACTAAAGCCTGTTAAGAGATACTTTCTTCTCTAAATTTACAAATATTTGTCCGCAGTAAATCTTTACCAGTTAAGTCAGTCTTTAATATGTCACCTTAATACAGTCCTACATTGCTACTGAGCCTATTATTACAAATTGTCATTTAAAACGCTTGGTAAATCTAAAATGAACATTTGCTTAACGACTATAGCCAAATAATTGTTCGAACTAGCCTAATTTCAACTCAAGAGAAATAGATAAGAGCTTACCCAGGACACACTAAACCTACCATATTCTCGAACTGTAAAACTTGCAAAAGTGAGGCAATAAGAAGCCTCTGCCTCTTGGAGAACAAAGGATCAGATCCCACAAAACTTTTAAAACTTTGAAGACACAAATCTGAGAGCTAAATTTTCCAAGTTCT
The DNA here is from genome assembly GCF_015104395.2 of Macrobrachium nipponense. Lineage (NCBI taxonomy): Eukaryota > Metazoa > Arthropoda > Malacostraca > Decapoda > Palaemonidae > Macrobrachium > Macrobrachium nipponense. Next base: position 43,785,298 of record NC_087221.1, read on the forward strand.
CCTTAGAAACTCAAGACACTCGTTACGCATGCTTATTAAGAACAAATGAATGAAAACGTTACCTGATCGAAAACGGCTGAAATCAAAGACTTCGGGTTCCAGTCTCTCTCTCTCTCTCTCTCTCTCTATTCTCTCTCTCTCTCTCTCTTCTCCTCTCCTCTCGTCTCATCTCATCTCTCATCCTCTCTCTCTCTCTCCTCAGGTTGATTGCTGTTAACTGCGGAAGTAAGTATCCCTCGACTTCTTTGGTATAAAACCTAGTCAATGGAGAATAGGCTACGGCCATTCTGAAAGCTATGTCTTCGTTGCAGTTTACGCTGATCCTATTCCAGGTTCTCTTGACAAGTCTCCCAATCAACTTTTAAGTAATCTCTAGTTTTTTTTTTTTTTTTTCAGAAACCTTACTGGCAGATAACCTGAATATTGTTTCAAGGCAAACCACAATGTGATTAACATTCTGTAAGTTTCTTGCAAGTTATTGCACTTGAAACGACAGCAACTTGCATTTTCTCCACAGAAAAAAAAAAAAAAAAACACGGCCGTCGTAACACCAGCAAAATTATTACACCTCTCCACCTTCAACTCTAGAACCAAACTGCCGGTTTTAAGGACATAAATTTGCATGCCTTGGGGACCAGACGGCAATTGCGCATGCGCAAAAGTTCTTGAAGGAAGAGTCGAATGAATGGAATGACTATCTTCAAGTCGTTGAGATGTTTATTCTGTACTTCAAAATCTTAAGTTTCTTCCTCCACTTATATTTCAATATCTCAGTTATCAGGCATTAGCATCATATAAACTCAATTTCACAGCTCCTACTATAATCTTCAAGACTAAAGTACCGGAGAAATTTTACGAACCTCTAACAGCTGGAGAACCCATCATGAAACATAGTTATAGTTACATATCATTATTATCAGTGATATTTCTCAAATATGTACATTAAACAAGTTTAAAAGACCTGTATTTACATTTAAACTTGACGTGAAAACAAAATTTACAGATATCCTGTAAATTACAGTGACCAGTTTGTCAACTTAGCACTCAATTTTTGTCATTGCAGATAAACATATATATTTTATATACAAGATTTACACACATATTTTCGTTATAGAAAGACAGGTACATTATAAAGGTTAAAAATGACAGAAAACACGTCTGTATCTCTTTATGTATTTCAGCAATTTTCATTTGCCATGAGACAAAATCACTTTCATCAACAACTCTAAGTCAAAGAATAAAAAACTGTACACAATAAATGGGAAAGATTTTTTAATTCATTTTTCCAGTTACCTTCAACCAGTTCACAACAATTCAGTATATTACAAAAAAAAACTTTCTATTAAAACCTATATCACAGTGATAATAATAATAAAAGTATACTGGAAGGTTACTATAGTACAATCGTACTATGCAGCACTAGTCTCTCCTTAGATATATAGTACAGTTCTTTACGTGTCAAAATATCTTCACGCACACATATTTCGAATACAAAAAATATTTATGTTAAAGCTTTAACTTTCTTCAGATACTGGAATGTTTAAGCATTATAAAACAAAGCAACGTAGATGAGAATTAGATAAAGGCGAGAGATGGGCATTTAATCGTTTTTAAAGGGCATTAGCAAAAAATATAATGTTCTGAGTTTTGTCAGCCAGGATTCACAGCCAAAAAATCAATACGATTGTCCCTTCAAGAAAATAAGCAAGAATAATTGTTATTACGCTACTAACTTCATTCTGACAAATATATGATACAGTTATTGTGACAACAGCCCCTGGAAGGTATTAAAAGTGGGAAAATGCTTAAGAAAATGTGCATGGTTACAGTGTACAGTGTACAGATAGTAAATCTTCCTACCTGTACACTTCTGGGAGCAACAGACCTATATACAACACAAGATCAACCAACAAGGATAAGCTAAAAACACTTTAGATTTATGCACCCAGATCTTCAACGATCATTTGCGCGTCACAAAAAATAATAAAAATGTTGAAGGCCTTTAAAAAAAAACAGTTAGACGGTTGAATTTCAACTGGTCTCAGTTGGTCGGATGAAGTCCAGTCGTCTACATCAGACCTCTTGAACTTGCTGCCTTTGTGCCAGTGCATTCAATGGCTCTGACCACTTGGGTTCCCTAAGCCAAGTCCACAACATTGGCAGTCGTCCATCAGCCGTTGTCCCCAGTCACCAGTCAAGGCTAGTAATACATGTATGCAGTACCAGTGAAAATGAAGGGTTTTGCACAGGTTAACAATTCGTAATCCCAAGAATAATAAATAGGATCATATACATTTCAAGTTTTTTGGGTCTCGTATAAGAACAATAACCAAATTGGAGAACTGATGCTCGGATTTCGAAAAAAGCTATGCACTCTAAACGCATATACAAATACCGTTACATTTTTGGAAAATTGGGTTGAAAGGATATTACGCAAAGAGTGGTCGAGTTTCGCAAGAATTCTAACGCTGGTAATGACACCTTCATGCGTTACCACTTACATCTGCTGAGGCACAATTCTTGGCTGAAGTACAAATACCCACGATTTGTGCGGGAGAGCTTTGGTGAGAGTATGACCATACCCCTTGCTGTTCATCAGTTCTTCTCTCTCTATAGTGAATAGGGTTGAAAGTATTAAAAGAAACCTACGTGTTAGGAGATATCAAATGAAAAGAAGTTACGTGGTATGTACTATAAGAAACTGACTTACTTAATAGAGATAATGTTTTCAAATAATCCCTCACACTCCAAAGCCATTTTGTTAATTTTCCAGCTAATTATCATCGATAAGTCAACAGGAAGACCTAAGAAATTTTCCATTTCCCCAAGTTCTCATATTACACTAGGTCTACTAGGCCTAGTAACAACATACAACAGCTCAGGATATGAACATACTCTCGGAGACGCGAGTCACATCAAGTGCCACCAGCACATTCGATGACAGCTGTGATGAAAACTTTGACAGTGTGGAGAAAACGTAAGCCATCTAGCTACTACTACTATTGGGGATTCTGAAACCCTGCTGTGTGTTTAGATTATTAGAACACCTTTTCGTCTTATTTTTCCCCCTAGGATACAAGGGACCTTTCTGGAGCTTCTAAGTAACAAAGGAAACACCTCGCTAGGAGTTCTCTTGCGACAGACAACTGGAATTGAAGCCGTTTATCTATGGAATGTAAAACCGCTGGAAAGAGTTCTGAAACACTTTCCAGTGCAGTTCGTTCATGTTTAATGTATACAAATGTTATTGCCAATATAATTTTTAAGTGTTTCAAAGCTATTTCGTGGTTCTATACACCAATCTTCTCAGTCATTCCACTGAAAGAAAATGCACGGAAATCAATCAAAACAAAACGACCCAATTTCTCAGTGGCGTTGCCCAAGAAGAAGAAGAAGAGTAAGCATCCCGGAAATAATAATTGAACCAGATGGAATGGACGAGGCTACTGAGATCTCAGTGATGGTCGCTGGCTGGAAGACGTCTTCTGGATCCTGGAAAGAGAAAAGACACTTAATTGTGCTGAAAGTCTTGTAAAATATTTAGCGCAACAGAACTCTAACTTACCAATGTACTTCGACAAAATACGAGGTATCAACTGCCAGTACGTACCTGTTGCTGCCTGTTCAGCTCAATTATCTGCTCCTGACACTGGCCGGGGTCACAGTCGTCAAGGTCGCAGATGTCACAGAGGGTTGCTGGCAAGGCTTTGTAGAATCGACGGGCTCTACGTGCTATGGGGTAAAAAAAGAACGAAAAATTCCAGTGAATGCTCGCTGTGATAACTGGAAGTGTCATTTGATCGTATTAAGAACCCAGTAAGAAAAAGATGATTTAAAGATATGAATGACAAATGGTAGTTTATTATGACGTTTGTTCTTAATTCGAACAAACTTCATACTATAGTTATTTAAAAACTGAACAATTTTCCTTGATGGGTGAGAGTGCTATTTACGAAAGGGCTGACATTTTAGATATCCTTCTTTGATTAAAAAACAAATTATTCAATACAAGTAAACTATTGATCAACTGTCCCTTTCCTAATTTTTGTGGAATATAAATTTCGTGGAATTTTTAATGATACAGATACACCAGATTTTTTCTAAGAAGACTAACTGGCATCATAGTAATCATAATTTTAGATTTACTTCTTTGATTAAAAAAAAAATCATTAAATACAGGTAAACTACTGACCAACTTTAAGGCAAACGCGTGTCCTTTTCCTAATTTTTGTTGAATATAATCTCGTGGAATTTATAATGTTACAGATACATCGGATTTTTTTTTTAAGAAGACTTACTGGTATCATAGTAATCATAAACCACCACAGCGGAAGGTTTCTGGAAGGCCACTTTGTTGACGCGATAAGCAGCCACAGTGGGACAGACCTCGGCTGCAGTCAGCTGGTCAAAGTAGACTAAGACACCAGAATCGTCAGCTTTCTTCTCGACGAGCTTCACTCCCGTGTAATCATAGAGACCTGGAAAGTAGATAGGCTTTATTATAGTCCATGTTTCTTGTGGGAAACCATGCCCAGTAGGTTGGGAACTTTTTAGTAGGCCTATGTTGGAGTTGTAGGCCGAATAACTAGCAGAATTTGATTCCAAAATATAGGAATATCATGTCTCCGTAGTATAGGACACTAAAACCATTAGAGTCTTGAAGAATGTGGAAGAAAAAACGAGCAAAAAAATTGATTTTTCAATTTCAAAAACTTCACTTTTCAGCTGTGATGAGTGTCTTACGATGTGTCAGTCGCAAATAAGACTTGCAGGGATAAAAAAAAATATGAATAATAAAAGTAACTGACTACTAATTCATAACAATTTAGGTTAACACACACACACACACACACACACACACACACACACACACACACACTTACCAGGGATCAGATCATTGTCAACTATGTATCCTGAGGGCAAAGATACGTCCATGACGGCCATATTACTCGCGTTACCTCCAGTGTACCTGATAAGAAAATAAAAACGGCGTTCATTTCGTGAGGGATAATAAAATTAAATAAATAAAATAGAATTATTAAAAAGGTTTATATACCAATTAAATTGGTATCAAAATACTGAATTATTCCTTAACTGTTAAGGTCAATGTGATGGCCAGCCCCAAAATGCCCTTGCCCAATCTAGTTTCAGAGAGAGAGAGAGAGAGAGAGAGAGAGAGAGAGAGAGAGAGAGAGAGAGAACTACTCCAGGCTCAAAAGAGAGAGAAGGTGCGAGAGGCCTTGCCAAGGCTCGGAGAAATAAAAAAAAATGAGAGAGAGAGAGAGAGAGAGAGAGAGAGAGAGAGAGAGAGAGAGAGAGAGAGAGAGAGAGAGACAGACAGACAGACAGACAGACTGGGTTAAACCCCAATCGAAAAAGACAAAACTGCCCCTTAAAAACTTGAAAGCTATAAGAACCATATGGAAACACAGAAGACGGAATCAACATCCAGATATTATCAGTGAAGGACAAGAAACCGATCCCTGCAGGGTATCCTGCGGGAGAAGGGAAATCCTTCGAACACTCACCCGAGACAGGAGGTCAACCGTAGGCGATTTGAGTCCGTCTCTGTGTCTAGCTGAGGATCTAGGGAGAAGGAAGGCTTCGGGGCGGTCACGTGGACGTTGTAGTGGTACGTGACCTGGAGGACTGCGACGCCAGAGCCGGAGGCCGAGAGCTTGATGCTTTCGGTGTCTCCTGGAAGCTGGAAAGACGAGAATTATTATTATTATTATTATTATTATTATTATTATTATTATTATTATTATTATTATTATTATTACGAAGCTGGCCCAAATGGATTCCCCACCACCAAAACCAGAAAAAACTAAAGAAAATTACGCTCAAGAAAACATCCTATTGTGTACTGGAAACTGGAATACCAGAAAATGGGGTACCAGAATCTGGACCCTACCAGAAAAACCAGAAAATAAATAAAAAAACGAATACGCCCTAGTAAACCTCCTATTGTATACTGGAATACCAGAAACTGGGGTACCAGAATCTGGAATCCTGGAATCTGCCACTTACTTCCAGCCTCTGCAAGAGCATCGTGTTGTCTCTCGTGATCTGCAAGTTCTTGCCACGGGCGCCATAGATGAGCTGAATATTCACCTGAGGGTCTGAGGTAGACAGTTTAGCAGCCAGAGCTGCTAAGGCTGTCATTCCTACGACAGTGTCCTGGAAAAAGAAAGTTATTGAATTACTTTAGCATTGGGGATTCCAGCGCGATACAGAAAATGGAAACTAAGTTTTACTATCAGAGTTTTCCTAAAGGGCAATTAATGAATGACGGAGCAATATATCACTCAATTATCCTGGAAAATGGAAGTTATTATACCATAAGCTTTTCCAGTGGACAATGAATAAAAGACAATACAATGTACAACTAAAATCATGACAATAAACCACACCCAAATGGTAGCACAACCAAAATGATCCAGTCAGTTACCTGCGTAGACTGGAAGCCGCCATGCTGATTCCTCTGCTTGACGAGCCATTCCATGACTGGAAGGGCGTCTCTCGTGAGACCCCGGAGGATGTAGGTCAGAAGGGCGTAGCTCGTGGCTTCGACGTCGAGGGGCCGCGACTCCCTGGAGGTCTCGATGGTCTTCATAAGGGGTCCTGACCACCACCATTTCATTTCGTCTGGGGGGCAAATTGGAACTGGGTCAGTATGGGGGCCTGTAGAAGGCTAATGCTGGTTTCATTATTATTATTATATTACTATTATTCTGTAGGTAGAAGACCCCCTTTGAGACAGGTTTATCATTTTTTCAATATTATTATCATTTTAGGGTCCTTCAGGCTGTGGATACTGGTTTATTGAAACCTGACGTCATCAATCTCACCTAAAACCTGCGCCTTGGCCTCCATCTTATAAAAGGCGGAGTCCCTGAGTGGGTGGTCAGCCAGGTGAAGGGCGTAGGTGGTTATGGCCAAGCTGTAGACGTCGTCCACGACTTCTAGATTTGTCGCCAAGAAGTCAACGGCTCTGTTGATGACGTTACGTGTTTTGGCGTTTGGAGGGTTCTGAAATGGATGAGAAAGTTGAGGATATTTCAAGATCACTTGAAGTAATATGGCTATACATAATTATTTCACGAAATTTAGGCTATCAGGAATACTGAGTAGTGAGTGGGCTTATATAAGCACCTAAAGTAATAGGCCTATATATGATGATTTCATGAAATTTAGGCTGTCGTGAGCTGTCAGGAGCACTGGAGCATCTAAAGCAATAGGCCCATATATGATGATTTCATGCAATTTAGGCTTTCAAGAGCACTGGAGCATCTAAACCAAATAGGCTTATATGTAATGATTACAGAAATTTAGGGCAGCTATAGCACACCACCTCAGGATGCACTGACGACACTATCCCCCTTACAGGAGTAATAGGCCTACTATGTACAATAACCCACACTCTCAAACGCAAGTCTTATACATTTTAGACACAACTTCCATGGAATTCAAACTTGGATACTTCCTCCCAAACCTGACTGACCTGTGTATTCATCATGGCTATGAGAACGAAAGCGGTGAGAGGAATCCCTTGAGAAGCTCCTCCTTGAATGGCCTCGTTGTTAATGGTTCCAACTTCCTTGAAACTTCCGTCAACCTCCTGGTGGTCGACCAACCACTCGACGGCTACGTCGATGATTTCCCGCTCGATGTCGATGTGGCGCGAAGCGTCGGATAGAGATTTGGCGACGAAAGCCGTCAACCTGGAAAGAAAGTAAGCCATTGAATTTCAGGTCGATTCTCATTTGTTTTGGCCTGAGCTACTTTTTTGTTTAACTCATTAACTTTGTCATAGGTCTAGTAACTTACCTTTTAATTTCTTTGTATTAAATAGGTCCTTGACTTCCTTTTGAATGCACAAAGAAAGGAATTTCTGTCCTAAGATGATATTGTTCCATCATCTTATCCAATCTGCTTAGTACGTAGCTAATAGGCTTAACTAAAAAGCACTTAATTAGCTTCTTTTTTTTTTTAATCACATTGGTCTAACTACAGCAAATTGAATCTATGGACCGTGTGCCTTTGCCAACGTAAACTGAAAAAAGAATTACAGACACACACACACTGAATCTCTGACGGAGGTGTGTGGGCGTGTGTACGAGAGAGAGAGAGAGAGAGAGAGAGAGAGAGAGAGAGAGAGAGAGAGAGAGTTGCAACTTATCAAGGACTTCCAGAATCGTCCAAATGACAGTTACAATGAATGAGTATAGAATAACGAGAGAGAGAGAGAGAGAGAGAGAGAGAGAGAGAGAGAGAATGCTCCTTACCAAGTACTTCCAGAATCGTCTCTGCTGCCGAAGGCACTGAAGGAACCATCTGCGTGCCTAAAGGAGAGCTGCTGTTGGTATCCAGTTTCCAGGTGGCGTTTGGCGCGACCCTGCATGGCCTCGCTTAACTGGTTTTTGTTCTGGAATAATAATAATAATAATAATAATAATAATAATAATAATAATAATAATAATAATAATAATTCTATATCTTTTTCATAAAAATAGTAGTAACAGAAATCATTCAAGCGCTTACCTTGAGGTATTCCATGAGGACAATGTTGGACACCATCTTGGCCATGTTCTGCTCTCCACAGCCAGTTGGCAGCTCCAACAAGCTCTCCAGGTTGGTCACTGCTGGACCTAATATATCACCTAAAAAAAAAAAAAAAAGGATTGAAATAATTAGGCAAAAGTAATTAATTATAATTTGATTCATTAAGTGAAAAAATTATTCCTAATGATGATTTGACATGTATGGTTTTTAGTTCATATATTTCATTTAATTTTAGAATAACTAAAAAAAGTGTGTAGTCAATACAAAAAATATAAATAGTTTAACCAAGAGATTTATAAATTCCATTCGACTACGACCTGTGATGACGCTCAACCTGGTCACCATTTGCCCAGTCTTAAGCCACCTCCTTCTCTCTCTCTCTCTCTCTCTCTCTCTCTCTCTCTCTCTCTCTCTCTCTCTCTCTCTCTCTCTTATTAAATCATTAATTAACAGATAAACTGCATCTCATAAAAACTAGAGTTATCACTTACCAATAACAGAGACAGCAATAGCCCGGGAGTCATTCACGATATTAGGTGGCATAGTCACGTTAATCGTAGTGCTGAACGATGGCTTACTTCTCAAATCAAGCAACACGGGTTTGTTCACGGTAACCCTGGAACCTTCAGGCTGGAGTGCGGGAAAATTTGTTCAGAGTATTGTATGAGCCAGCCTTATAAATCTATATTTTTACGTATAAATTCGTCCCTAGTTTGCCGAACTGGCGTAAGTTACTTTTTCCTCATTCTGAGAAAATGGCTTTCAAAGATTTTGATATTTGGAGCTTCTAGTTAAAATAAGTAAATAAATAAATGAAAATGAAAAAAAAAAAAAAATTGAAAATAAGCTCACCACCATGAGTAAAATTTGTCGAGTTGAATTAATGAGCACTGTCTTGATACATGAGATGTTTAATGATCTTACTTACTTATTCATCCCAGCATTTGGCAGCTTTAATTAGAAACATCATTATCTTTAATTACATTGACACAACGAATTAAAATAAGCTGTCATAGCTGCTAAAGAATGCTAACATCATTATACAAACAACTGTCTTAACCACTTTTACAAACAGCAAACAAAGAATATCAAAGCCTGATTACCTTGACTAACAAATGCTTGGAAACGACATCAACGGCTGATCCAGACGACGCCGTGACCTTAATCTCGATGTTGCCCAGAACTTGCGGGACGATCATGAAGCTCACTGGAGCTCCGCTTCCAGATGGGACGCTCACTTCTCGCGTCTTGCTAGAGGACGGGGCTGTGACGGAAATAATAGTCGTGTTTATTAAATAGTCATGTTTACTATAGTAAGGCAAATGGTCCTTTTATAAATTTGGCAATGTTACTTCAGGTTAGAAGGTTCTGTCGTATACTGAGCAAAGTAGCTGGAAATTGAAACTTTCTTGCAATATTCTCAGCTTTCTTACGCGACTAGAATGAAGTTATATCAGATCGAACCTTCTGAATTGGGACTAAGTAAAGTTGCAGCAACCTACAACTTCCTTCAAATTACATCAGATGGAACCTTCTGAATTGGGAGTTACTTGAAGAGAAAGCTTTTATCCATAAACTCAGCAAAGCTGCTAAACTTACAGCTATCTTCAGTCTTTACAACAATACTTTCCTTTGCAGTTTTTCTCCTATACCAAGTAAAGTTGCTGCAACCTACAACTTCCTTCAAATGACATCAGATCGAACCGTTGGCAAAGTAACTTCAATTTTCCAGCTTTTATCCACAATCTGATTCAAGTTGCAACTTACAATAACTTACAACACCTTTCCAGAGCTAATTTACTGTAAATTACAACTTCCTTCAATCTTTCCAACAACACTCTTACAACCAACAGAGCAACAACAATGACCTGACAAAACCACTCCAACTTCCAGCTCAACCACCAGACTTCTGCAACTTACAACTCTCCTCAATCTCGTTAGCAAAATCCGCAAAGAGGAAGTCCCCTGTGTTGTCCAGAGTGACTCCGGCGATGATGTCACTCTCCTCGTAGTTGAAGATGATCATTTCCACAGCCACGGCCTCACCTCGTTGGACTCCATTCTCGGGCAGGTGTAAGGACGCGAAGAAGGGCCGGAAGACTTGCAGCTGTTTGTTTGGGAGATGAGGGGAGGTTTTCATTTTGTTTATCTGGTTCGGTTTCTGTGATTATTAAGCTGCTGCTACTACTACTACTACTACTACTACTACTACTACTACTACTACTACTACTACTACTACTACACTACTACTCCTACTACTACTCACTAATTACTTGCTTATTTTACTTATTATTGTTATTTTTATTATTATTAACAGCAACAAAAATGTTTAAATACCTAATAATGGCTTTAATTAGTAGACCAATATCATTATTAGAAATCAGAGTTCATTCAGCATTAATTATGTTGAAACCTCTAAATTAAAGTAGGAGTCTTAACTCTATTAAATTTGTTTATTTTTGTTTTATTATTATTATTATTATTATTATCAACAGCAACAAAAATGTTTAAATACCTAATAATGGCTTTAATTAGTAGAAAAGCATCGTTCTTAGAAATCAAAGTTCATTCAGCATTAATTATGCTGAAACCTCTAAATTAATTAAAGTAGGAGTCTTAACGTTATCAAAATGTAAATTTCTGTTTTATTATTATTATCATCATTATTATCATTACTGATGTGAATTTAAGTGCTTTTTCATCTTGTTGATGTATTTTGCGCCATCTAAGTTAAAACTCTGGTATTTTTATTGCACAAGAAAATTATTGAAACAAAATGTCATCATTATTATTATTGAACCAAACAAAAAACTTCTTTCAGTTTTCTTCTGAAGATGGAAAAAGAAACCCACAAAATTACTTAGTATAACTTGTAAATACTTACAAGTAAACAAGTTATACTAAGTAATTTTGTCGGTTTCTTTTTCCATTATTATTATTATTATTATTATTATTATTATTATTATTATTATTACTCGCAAACATCGTAGCCCTCACCTTGGCAGAGCGCTGTGAGACTCCGAGTCCGAACAGATCGTCGACTGCAAAGGCAGATACGATGTATGACGTAATAGCATCTGGAGCCTTTTCGCGCAACGTCACCACACCGTTGAACCTGGATGGTGGACACGGATAAGTAAAAGGTCTTAAAAACTATCTCATTTCTTCCTTCAATGTTGTCAATATGATTAAAACGATTGATGCAAACTGGTGAGTATCTAAAGGACTCATATTTACCTTCTTTTCTTCGTTAATGCTGTCAATATGATTAAAACAATTAATGCAAATTTCTGAGTATCTAAAGGACTTATATTCATCTTTTTTTTTATGTTGTCAATATGATTAAACTAGCTGATACAAACTTCTCAGTATCGTCATAACTTTTTACTCAATTCGAATATTTAGTAAAAAAGGCAGTTATATATATATATATATATATATATATATATATATATATATATATATATATATATATATATATATATATATATATATATTTCACATTTCTTCACTAAATTTTCAATCTTGGAACTTGAGAGCTCATAAAATGAAGATTACCGTGAAATCAAGCTTTAAAAAAAGTGATTAGTAATAAACTAAGAACTATAGACGAGGTTTAATTTTTTTTATAATATTTCTAACTAATTATTTTTTGGAATAATACCCACATTAAGAAACTAAACAGAAAAGTAAGCTAAGTGTTCACTCTAGAATTAAAAACTGAAATTTAAATCTAAAGATACTAAAATCAACAGAGAAGAGACAAAAGTAAAAAAGTTCATGCAGAGAAGCAGAATATATTTGATCATGCAAGGAAATTAAGAAGAGAAAAACATACAATTTATACATAAGAAATACCTCTACATGCATTGATCATGTCAACATCCACACTCCTTGATCAAGGTACAGCCTAATGCACCAATCACAAAGTCTAAGTCCACAACACGAACTTGATGACACAAACTCAAGACACAAACACATCATCATCAAATCATCTCAACTCTTAGCGTCATTTGCATACTGTAAGTTCTTTGTGCCATGACACCCATAAAAAATATTCGTATCCTCTGGTTAACGAAACCACTCATTTATATTGTTAGTCAAGCATAAACATTTCACATATTTTCAGTGAGGCTTTACACCTTAACCAAAATCATGGGTTAGCAGGAAACAGAAAATGACAATTATAAAATAAAATAAAAATATTGAGTACAATGATGTATAAATGAATAAATATAAATAAAATGAATAAAAGGCTAGACGTGTGCAGCATTTCAGAGCTAATGTCTAGAGTTTTTCCAGATGATAATAGCTATTATTACAAAAAGGCTAAAAAATATAAAAACTGGCCTATAACAAGCATCTAAGGGCAGCACTGTGTTAGGAGAAGCATCCAAAACAATAAGAATCATTTGACAACAAATGCATTCTCAAACACTCAAACTCAACCCACTTGGTCTGGGTGTTTTTGAACAGCCACGTGGGCGGCACGGCCTCGTGGAGATAAAGCCTTGGGCGGCTATCCGGGGGCGGCGGGAGGAAGGAGAAGGCGTAAGGCCCTGCCAAGGGCGGTCTGGTCGGGGCGCGGTAGGCCACGCCTGGCCCTAGATCGGGACGCAGCGTTGAGACCCCTACAGGAGCGAACTCTCTTCCGAAGGAGGCGTTGATGGCGTTCGGGCGGTCGAAGGGATCGAACTGGGAGCCGTCGACGGGTCCATCTCCGGCAGGAATGAACCGGGACACTGTTGGTTTCCACACACATACACAGGTTTAGTGGACACGCACGCATGTAAGCACACACCAGATGAAAGGTTATAATAAGTATTCGGTAACATAACTTTCACTTGGGCTAATATTTTGTCAGTCGCTGCAGTGGAAACTGGAATATCGTATGGTTTGAAATAAGTCTTTCGGTGATATTTTATCACCGTGTCGCCTGTTACACATGTTACGGAGACCATATTATGGTCCTGAAGACTGGAAATGCGTAATTACACAAAATACTTTCTCTCATCGTCATGTTATATGCTAGAGAGGACATACGTTAACTATGAATAAGCCTAGACTGAATTTTGTCCACAATTTCCCCCAAAAGATCCCTATTTCAAATTTCATTCTCGTAAAATTTCAGTTATTATGATACATTTTTTTTTCTAAATATAAGCATCCTGTTGATGTAAAAGAGTTCGTATATGTCAGGCATGTGAATAACCAGTGAAATTATAGAAAATATAACTTTACATAAAAATGTTCTGTCAGATTAGTGTCATACAAACTGATTTCAATGTCATGGAGCCTCTAACAATAAAAACAAATCGTGACATTGTCGAGAAAATATTCCATCACCTTACGTACAAAGTCTGCAACTGTGATCAAAAGTCAGTGGAACAATCAGAGACATCAACCAAAAAATATAATTATAATCAATTTTCACGAGACCAGAGCCGGGTATAATTATGACGGCATATCAAATAGGTGACCACTGTCATACTTAATACTACACCGGTGTTAAAATCGAACCAGGCCAACGTCACCAAGTAAATACAGTAAGATAAAGTCATGCAAATCAGCGTAAGACGAGTCTTGGGCAACCCAACCATGGTAGAGGTGTCGCATGCACAAACTGCTAGATATTTAGTGAAAGCGTGTAAAGTCCAGTAAGGGAAATATGGCATATTTGGTCATACTGTCCTCTTTATTTTGAATATACACCTGCAATTCATTATCCTATACTTTTATTTTAAGGTCCACTCAAATGGCCTTTTGGAAAAGGTAGGGCCATGTTGCAAAAAACTTGCACAAAAATTGTACACTTTCAACTTCTCAAGTCAAGTACTTCCTACATTCTTTGAATCTCAACGCTAACTTCAATGAAGAGGCCAGTTTTTTAGTCAATGCACAAGAATGAAAAAGGTCATGAAAAAGGTCATTTCTATCGCTAAAGCCAAGGAGGGACAGAGCATATAATAATAATGATAATACAAAATACACCAGCCACAAGCAGGGTGTGTGTGTGGGTGTGTATCTCGGAACTCGATCTAAACTGTACCCAGAGTCTGCTGATGTAAACACCCAGGTCTCCGGGAACTTAGTCCTCGCTGCTGGTTGCAGTGGGCCGAGAGTTGCTGGTTCTACCTTGGATTCCATAGCTCGTAAGTCTCGAGGATCGTCGATTGCCATCCGGTAGAACACTAATTGTTACCGGGTGGAGGGTAGGGGGTGATTGTTAGTTGAAGTATATAAATCATAGCATTATCACTGTGACATCATCATCAATATCAGTATCCCAATGACTGCTTCGCTCTTGAAGCGCTCTCGTTAGTAAAGCATCAAACACAAGCATCATCTACACTGCTTGGCTTCTTTTAGCATGCACAGGGCGGTTAGATACGAAAGCTTGTTTGGATGCAGACAAAACCTCGTGTCTCGATGTGTTAATCTATCCTCTGACCTCGTCAGCGGAAGCATAAACGTCAACAAAAGGTTAAAAAAAAAAAAGCATTAATCATCTTTTATGTGGCCAGCAAACAACGGGGGTTATGATCTGCGTTGAAGCGTGTTTATCTAGTTAAGTGATTCATGACATCACCTGATATTCTCCTCGAAAATCTAGCATATTCGAAAAGTTAGAAGCATTTGTAAAACAAATCATTAGTAGCAAAGATAGTAGCGTGTGTGAAACTCATGATTATATCTTTACAGTGTTAGAAACTTTATTAAAATGAGATTTAGTGCTTCTGTCTCATGCTACATTGTCTAGAGTCAGTGACGTCACAGTTTTGAATGTATTAATAAATTTTGCTTCGCTGCTACACTTTACATTCGAGACTAATGGTCCATGAGTAAGGGTATAAAAGATACTAATGTTTACAGTACAGTTTCTCTTTCCTTTGCAGCAGTTTAGGGAACACTAATAAAATGGTGTCAATTCAACATAATTACTTTCTCATCTATACCGTCTTACTTATTCTATTATCAATAATATGCAACACGGAAAAGAATATAAATTGAAAATATCTCTCTTCAGAATGTCAACAGATAAAGAGTTCAACAAAAAATTATTATATATTCATGTTCACGTTAAGAACACATTCTGAATATGTTAGCCTCATTTAAAAGTTTATATGTGATACCGTATACTAAAAATAAGCATTTCTAAACGTGTTCGTAAAAGTCTGCCACTGTCCATGTGATTTCAGACCACACAGAATATTTCAGTGTGGATATAATCATAATTAAGGATCATAATTCAAATACTTAAGATATTAATGAAGAAGAATTTTGGGTGAATTGAAAGGAACCATATATTTGATTGGTAACCAATGAATAAAAATGGGTAGTTTATGCAATTGTCTAATATGAGGATTTGGTAATTTTAGACTTATTTCTACTCTAAATCGTCTTTTACCTGTGACAAAGCTAAGTGTGAAACGAACTTCATAAAAGACAGTCCAAGGACTGGAAATTAAATTCTATTCACTGGACATTCTTACAGTCAGTATACCTGCAAATATAAATTTCTAAGTGAGATTTGCAAGTCCTTTGTAAGTGTTGTGATTGTGTGCGAAATGCACTCTTACTCCTTTGCTTATTATATCATTGAAACGTCAAGAACTAAGTGGATATTGAAAAATAGCCGAGTGATACTTACAGAATGGGTTATAATCATGAACCAAGCCGTTGGTCAGAACCACCACTCCTGCATTCTATAAATAAATAAATTAATTAATTAATAGATAAATAAATAAATATATCAACTAATTAAAGTTTAGATGAAGATATAAAGGTGAATTAACTCAATATTGCTAGGTGACTGTATTCCATAAACAGTAAGTTTATGCTCTTAAGCATATCAATATACATTAAAAACTTACCATACCTTGAATGAGTTAACACTATTTCAAATTCTCAGGAGTTACTGACCTTTGATAATTCAATGTCATTTATACATGCAAATGAATGAATAGTGAACCTCTGCTTACCTGGAACACGTCATTTGCGGTAGTTGTGCCATGCCAGTTGAACAAGGCGCGCTTGCGCCTGGCGAGGCTGTGCCAAGGGCCTTCCAGGTTGGCTCTGCCTGGGTCATAGGTCTCTAGTTCCTCTATTATATCATCCTGTGGGATAGGAAAGCAATAAGTATATTGATTAATTGAAAGATGGACATAATTATACAAACAACGGGACACAACTTCATATTACATTACTAACAAGAATTACCACAACTCCTATGATAATAATAATAATAATAATAATAATAATAATAATAATAATAATAATGATAATAATAATAATAATAATAATAATAATAATAATAATAATAATCCTAAATAAAATAATAATAATATTATTATTATTATTAATTGTTATTATTATTATTGTTTATTATTATTATGTTATTATTATTATTGTTATTATTATTATTATTGTTATTATTATTATTATTTATTATTATTATTATTATTATCATTATTATTATTATTATTATTATTATTATTATTATATTATTATTATTATTATTATTATTATTATTATATTATTTTTAGTATTATTATTATTATTCTTATTTAATTATTATTTTTTGTTTTTAATATATTAATTATTATTATTATTATTATTAGCTCGTCCAATCAATGAGCTTCAGTGATATAATATATATTACAAATAATCTATGTAATTCTTGTACATCAATAAACAAGCTTCATAAATCTGCCATAGAATGTTATCAAATGGGGAGGCTACCGTAATCTGAAATAGTTTCCATTTTATAAATATCAAGAAATGCCCATAAAAATACTGTGTTCAAAAATACCTACATGCCTTTGTAACTATCTGTATAATTTAGGTGGAATTATAAAAGCAAAAATGAGCTAAAACATTAACAAAGTATTACCGAGCATTACAAGAAACCTAATCATTATGGTGAAAATGCAAATGATTAAAAAAATATGTGAAGCCATGACAAAATCGCCCATTCACTTACGTGCGTGAAATGATTGTGAGTCCCCAAAATGAGTGACCTCTGGTCCACGGCCAAGACACCTACGAAGGCGTTGGGTTTGGTCGTAACTTTTATCGCAACATCACCCCCTACGTCGACAGTGCCTGGAGAGACGTCAACAGTGACCTGTGAAAAGTAGAAAAAGGTCAGAAATACGAGACACTTCCGATTAAATTAAGATCTTTTAATTACACGATATACTTACCTAGCAATTGCGAGCGTCAGCTATATGTGGATATTCACGAAAATGTCACCAAAGTTTGGAATGAATCAAGAACTGGATAAGGGGCCTATGGGTGTGCGTGGTGTGGTGGAGGCCGGGGATGGTGGGGCCGGGTGGGGGGAAGGGGGGGGGGGGCGGTTGACGGGTTGGTTAAGGGGACGTTAGTTAAATCCTTACCTCATTTTGGATTGCTCCAGTCACTGCGAAGTGGAGAGAGTCTGCCACAATTTCCCCGTCATCTTTGACGTAGTAAACGACCAGACGGGCTCTTGGTGCCATCGCTGATGTGGCTAAAAATCTGGAAGAACAATAAATGCGAAGATGATCTTTTCAATATTGAATTATAACACAGACAGACATCTGATGAAGTCTGAATATTAATGGTAGTTGTCCAAAGTCATTGCAAATCAGAAGTATTCAAGTTCAGCTCGACTTGTGTTCAATAATAAATTGCCATACATACAGATGGTAGAAGAGATTTGTGGTGAAGAAGAAACAATCATAATTCATATTCTATTCATTGTCTCTCCTAGACGTGAGTAATAAACTTTATGATCACTTTATTGGCGTTGAAACCACTCAGAAATGTAATGCAACATCAAGGGATATTCTTTTAAGATCATTATTTGTTGGCGTTGAAGTCACATTGAAAAACCAATGCATTATTAAGGGAAATTCTTTAAAGATCACTATTTGTTGGCGTTGCAGTCACCTAGAAATACAATGCAATATTAAGAGGATATTCTTCCGATAACGATACATTTAGAGTAGGCTAAGCAGAGAATGCCCCTGTTGTTTATCTGGTTAAGTGGGCCTGCTTAATCATCGTTTAGGAAATATTTTTTTGCTCCTTCAGAAATAATGTTTTTTTTTTTTTAAGCTAAGTTAATTTTTTAATAAAAAGAACGTTAAAAGAGTTAGAATTTCGAATTAAAACTTTATCGTTTACCTCTTTACCTGTACACAAAAAACAATCAACACACGCATCGTACCTGAATTCGTGGGTTGTGCCCTTATGGGCCTGCAGTGTCTGAGCAAAGATAACGTCACCGCGACCCAGGACTTCGTACACGAAATGTACCATAGGCTGGGTGGCATTCAGACCAATTAGCACCTCGCCTCCGACCTGTAACGCAACGACGAATTAGCATCATACTGTGCGAGATGTTTATCACGATGATTGGTACAAAATAGTTCAGATGTACATATTAAAAATATAGAGTTTATTTCAAATCTAGTCAGGTTGTTATAGAAGTCAAGAGTAAAAAAAAAAGTGGTAAATAAGTGCTCCATATTGATGAAAATTGTAACTAGGATGGTCTACAAATCCCAATATTATAAAAGAATTGATAACCTATGTAAATTTGGCAAAATTACTTTTAAAAGGAAGAGAATACCGTATGTAACTCAAGTAATCAATATTTTATACCTGACCAACTGATCTGGTCATAATTACATTATATTTTATAGTTATAGTGATTATATCTTAAAGGTTATATGAACCACAGTTATTGAAAGACAAAAGTCCCAATTCTTCCTCTATCATTGTTTAGCTAATGATTCTTGGGATGGGCTTAAGTTTGTTTCGATTACTTGAGTTCCTTATTAATATTTTTACCATACATTGTACTGTTTCTCTGAGCTGCTGTGCTGTACTTAAAAAACAAAGACTCAAATGAATTAAAAATTAAATCACAAGACTAAAACGTAGATACTGGCATGAGAGGTGTTCTAAATAGTCATGGGACCTTTATAGCACATGGCAGAGGTGACTCGTCGAATGTCAGTATCAGCTGCATGAACGTTTACGACAGAAATGTCAACAGACAGGGGAATTCCAAACATACGATAAAACCAAACAGAATCATATAAAAATCAACCAATTTATAACAGTGAACTATAGTAAAACAATGAAACAAATTATACTCAATAAATATATGAATGAACATCTTATGAAAAGCATAATGAAAAGACTGAATATGATAATAGATATTTCACAATAAAGCCAAAGACAGAGCCAGTCAGAAGAAACGAACAAAAAACGTACCGACTCAGTTGTAGTGAGAGAGACTGCCACTTCCTCGTCAACCTGAACATTTTCGTGCAATATATGTGTTCAGGAGGGATTGGGGGGAGGTGGGGGAGAAGTTCATGCAACGTGAGAGAGAGGATGAGAGAGATATATATATACATGCAAGGAAGAACTTTCTGGAGTGATGTGAAACAAAAGAAGATCTAGTAAATGAAATATCATCAAACAATTGTTATATATAATCTTCTAAAATTCATTAATCTATATACGAATATTAATATTTTCCATGCAAGATATTGACCAGAGCAAATAAAAGATTAGACACGTACTCCCTTACAAAAAAAGTACATGAAAAAAAGTAATGATTGATATTTTCAGAAAAAAATTACACTTTATATAAACATTAATACTGTAAAATGCATGCTAAGTGCATTAATAGAATTCAGTGACGACAAGTCACGTATCCGAAAACAATAAAAATTAATTCTAATAAAGACACATGCTTATTTAGTTAATTTTCTAGTAAGTAAACAAAAAATGTTAAAATAATCGTTACTTTGTCAGTGGATATATTATTAGATTAACGAGAAACGTTATGACTTAGTAATGTTGAACTCTGTTACCAAAACCATATAAACATTTTTTTGCAATATCTCTACTGTAACTTGACTATCTTGCTGTGAGGGTCTGCTAATATGCAGAACATATCAAGACCTTTAGATATGAAACGACAGATATGGAAGACCGAATATTAACAGTGTAAAACTGAGAGTCAATAATATCTATATTAAAGATAATTTCCAAGAAGGGCCTCTACAACAATGCATAAGGCATTTGACAGATACTTAGAATAAAATTAAATGCAATTAACTACGAATGCAAAGTCTCATGAAACCATAATAAAATGCCCATAGACCTTTTACGCAATATACAATAGAACAGAAAATGATAATCGACACTACAAATCAGAAAACAATAAGCAAAAGAAAATATCTACATTTTGATCAAAGGCAAGCAAGAATATTTACAAGAAAAAAAAATGGTACCTTCTAAAGATTTACTCTCTCATAAGAGTTAACAGCTACCATATATTATGCTGAATGTGCTAGAGAATGAGAGATAGAAAAGAGTACTTGGATAAAGCTCCTTTGGAAGTTCTGTACGTTGCATAAAGCGAAAAAGAAAAGTACTAACGATAGCAAGCAACCTTTCAAATCTGTTTACATAGCCAGAACAAGTTTTAGTGATGGTGAATTTGTGAAACAGAATAACAAGAATCTACTCATTGTTCGTAAATACAGATCCTATAGAAATTTCTCAGAAAAAAAATAATTACAAACATATGAGTAATAAGAATTGCAATAATTACATAAAGAACACTAACTTAACTTTACCAAATTCCCGTAATTGTGAAAAATGAGCAAATCTACAAACATAAACATTTTGAATTTTGATCCTAATAAAGGTCTATATTTAATACGCCGATCTAATCCATATTAAATTTTCATAAAGCAAATAGAGTGCTTGATATTAAGTATTTGTAAATGTCTAATCCTATAGGAACTGAAATTTTATGAATGATAAAAGTTCTCTTGTGATAATAGCTAGAAGTATATTAATGTTATTATTATTACTATTTGATTAGTTTTACCAATAAATTCGACTTTATATGACAGTAAATGAAGAGACAATTCATAACTAAATTTCGGTATTCGTGATGGCCTTTCCTCCTTACCTGGACAGTAAATAACGAATAAATATAAACCAAGAAGTAAAAGGAAATGATAAAGAATACTCCTTAGAAAGTCAATAACGAGTAGCGAAATAACCAGTCAAGACAAAACTCAGGTCAGCATTCCTCCAAGAACATACGTGAACATTCTGAGTCAGCAGCGTCGCCTGCAGGAAAGCGTTCGTGGGGCTCTGCGCCCTGATGATGTCGCCTAACCACTGCGTCAGTTCCAGGTACTGAGCTTCCAGCGCCAGGCTGACTACGTCGTCGTCCAGGGGCGGCGTGAACTCCAGGGTCACGATGCCGTTCTCGGGGATCGTGTAAACAGTCTCCTCGAACTTCTCGACGTCCCTGGTGAACGTGTGTCTGATGGTGACCTCTCCTGACGTCACGGGCGTGTCGTCTTGGTAGGAAACTTTGAGCTGGAAGGAGGGCGTGAAGGTTTGGTTAAAAATATATTCCGTTCAGGTGACTGAGGTGATGATGATACACTATAGATCTGGAATTACATAGCAACGTTTCTTTTTTTTTGTTGCTTCCTTTTTGAAAGCAAAAAATAAAAACAACTATACAAGCACTTTCTTTGGCAACTGTAGGGGTGTGTGATGTTTTCATCATGGAGGAATTACAAGAGATGTGCTTCAGCTTTTGGTTAAAAAAAAAAAAAAAAAAAAAAAAAAAAATTAAGCTTACGACAAACACCTTAGCTGCCTAAAGCAAATAGCAAAGGGTCAAGATTATACCCAAAAATCACCGCCGCCCCCCCCCCGGCCTGACCCCCAAGGGAAAGACAATATTTACAACAAAAAAAACAAAAAAAAAAAAACAAAAACAAAAAAAAGTAAATTGATAAATATACTCACGAAGGCAGTGTATTTCAGTCCGGGTTTGAAACTGTCAGACGTCCGGACAAGCGACATAGTATAAGGGTAGCGGTAAACGGTGACGTGATTCGAGGCGTTCTGAACGCGACCCGTCAGCTCCTCTTGAACGTATGCAGTTATTTCCAGTTCGCGTGCGTAGTCGCCTTTCAACCTGAGGATTTATAAATAAGTAAGTAAATAAATAAATAATTAGATACATAAACAAACAAGTAAATAAATGAATTATTCAATTAATAAATAAGTAAACAAATAGATATAAAATAAACAGATAAATGAATTGTTACAAAATTAATAAAGAGAGAAAAAAAACAAAAGCTATTACCTTTGCATCAAGAGAAAATCGGTTTCGAAATTATACGAATTTCACATGGTCAGAAGTTAAGATATATTTTTTACACACACTCTCTCTCTCTCTCTCTCTCTCTCTCTCTCTCTCTCAACGCACGTAGTATAATATATATATATATATATATATATATATATATATATATATATATATATATATATATATATATATATTCAATACGCACCTCAGATCACTTTCCAAGTCTACAATGATATCAGCCTTTCCTTTCATCTGTTTGACCACTCTGATGGGGTCATCGTAAGGTGCCTGTAGGTAGCCATATTTATACGTCGGGGTCACCTGAAGTGTGATCTCTCCTTTGACCGGTCGACCGTAGGTATACCTGGGGGAGGAGGAGGAGGTCAAATTAGCTTGGAATCATTTTGCCATGAAAGATCATCTTTGAGTCTAGGCCCTAGGGGTTGACTGACATTACTCCATATGCTTTGATGGAAAGTTGCTTCTTTTCTGAATATATATATATAAAAAAAAATTAATCTCGGGAACATAATATAACTTGGGTGACCTCCAGTGATTATTGCTTGAAAATTGCAAAGGAGCTTAGGAGTCTGTTGGGAGAGGAATAATTCCCAGTGAGGTTCAGTCATAGAGCTAATATGCTAAGGGTTAAATGACTAAAACATTAACTCATGTAATATCCATAAATAATATTTAAGTTCCTTCTAGATTTAAAACTACAAGAGAATTCTATAAGGAAAATTGTTATTGGAAATTAGGCATCTTTATAATCTCAAACTAATGTAATGGTGAAGAACTTGGCAACCACTGAACCTTTCCAAGTAATCTGGAATATCATTTCTAATATTACTTTCATGCAGCATTGAAGACTGAACCTCAAAGGATGGATGGATGTATGATATTTAGGGCTAAAGCCAAGGAACTGGGGCCAAGAAGGCCATTCAGCGCCATGAACCTCAAAGGACACTCGTAATTGGCCCCCCCCACAAAAAAAAAAATGTTATTGTTATGATACAATAAAGTTTGTTCATACTTACCTGGCAGATATATATATAGCTGTATTCTCCGACGTCCGACAGAATTTCAAAACTCCCGGCACACGCAGTGGGCGGCCAGGTGGTTAGTACCCATTCCCGCCGCTGGGAGGCGGATATCAGGAATCATTCCCATTTTCTATTCAGATTTTTCATACCACTGTCCCCTGAGGGGAGGTGGGTGGGTACTTTAATTATATATATCTGCCAGGTAAGTATGAACAAACTTTATTGTATCATAACAATAACATTTTGTTCATGAAACTTACCTGTCAGATATATATATAGCTGAATCCCACCATTGGAGGTGGGAAGGGACAGAATAGAAGGATTTAGGAAACACCTCAAGTGCAGATGATTGACATCTTGATTCCTTACCTGTTAGCATAGCTGACTTCTTGATTACTGTCACCGAAGTCTGCTTTTGCTTTACTAGAGTTACCAACAAGGTAGTGACCTGTGTAGTTGGTGCGCTCTAGATGATCTGTCAACGGGGGCGTGACCACAATGTGACTAGACCATATTGACCATACTGTGAGGGCAACGAAGCTAAAACCACCACCTGACCTAACCTATCGAAGTTAGTCCCATAACTTCTAGGCTAACGAAAGGGAAAGCGCCTCAAGCGACCAAACCCTTCAAAGTTAAAAGCACACCTATCCCTTTTCTATAGGATAGGATTCGTGCTGCTTCCTGCCTCCAATAATATTTCTACGGATATGTATGGTCCTAGCGACTCGCAGATCTTCATATGTCGTCTTCACATCCCGTCGGGAGTGTGAAGCGAACACAGAGTTGGCTTCGCTCAAACGTGGCACTCAGGATATTACTGAGTGTCATGCTCTGTTGAAATGCTTCCGAGGCCGCGCCCTCACCTCGTGAGCATTTACTTTAAAAGGTTTCAAATCTTTGTTCAAACATGACGAATGAGCCTCTTTAGAAAGAACTCCTTAAAAATAACGCCAGGGCGTTCTTCGACATGGGCAAGTCTGGTCTTTTTACGGAACACCGCAGATTGTCCGAATGACCTTGACTTTCTTTAGTTTTATCAAGATAAAACTTGAGAGCCCCGACAGGGCACAGGACTCTCTGTGGCTCTTGCCCAATAATTTGTGCCATCCCCTTGATCTCCAGGCCTCTGGGCCAAGGGTTGGGTTAGACGGGTTTTCGTTCTTAGCAAGAACGGAAGGCTTAGAGGACACCGAATTATGTCCTCTAAAGCCAAAACCTCTGATGATGGCTAAAACCTCACTAACCCTCAATGCCGTAGCTAGAGTGGTTAGAAAATTAGCCTTTCTGGTCACGTGTATTAAGTTTACAGAAAGGAGAGGTTCGAAAATGCTTTGACATCAAGAACTTCAGACTACGTCTAAGCTCCATCAAGATTTCCGCAGACCTCAAAGATCGTGAAGGGCTTTGTTGTTTGACAGATCCGAATCTCTGAGCCTAGAGGCCGTCAACACATATTTCCGTATTCTACAATCGTTGGGACTGTTAGCTTATCCCATAATTCAGACGGAAAGGGAAGACGGTAAAGTAATTCACAGAGGTGGAGGTGTAGGAGCAGTCATTCTTCCTGCACTATCTCCAGAATCGGCCCACTCCGATTGGTACACTGCAAAATATGCAGCATGCTTTGCTTTGGCAATGAGACTTGTAATTAATCTTGAAGATCCTCTCGCTTCTCGACAGTCTGAACGCATCCAGACTCAGAGCGGAGAGGTTTTAGGTACCTCTCGAAGTGAGGCTGTTAGAGTAGACCGATTCTCTCGGGAAGGGTCCTTGGAAAATGCCCTCTGAAGGACGTGACCTCTGTGAATCCAGCCTCTCGAAGGCCAACATGGGGCGATCAGCGTCTTTCTCGCTCCCTCTGACGCCAGCGATTATCTTATCAGCTTTCCTAAGCTTTTGAATAGGGAAAAGAGACTAACCAACTATCCCCATTCCATACTATATGATTGCGTCTATTGCTACCGCTCTCGGATCGAGAATAAGGGAGCAACGTAGAGGAAGCTTCTTCGTACCTTCAATATTGCGAAGAAATCTACGAAAGGACGTCTCCAACGTCTCCACAACTCTCGACATACTTCTAAGCGAGGATTACTCAGACGTCAGTAGTTGCTGCCGCCGATCGAGAAGATCCGCACGGACGTGCAATAGTGTAACGAACCTCTTGAGGATCGTTACGTTCCGTGCCTATGTCGATAACCATCTCTCTCTTCTTGGGATATGAGAGAGCTGCGAAATTATCTGAGATGATTTGGACCAATCGACCAAAAACTCACTCTTCGAGGAACTGGAGAGCCAACCAAATTGCTTCCAATTCTCTTAGATTATGTGCCAGGACCTCTGTACCTCTGTCCGGATGCCTGGCACCCTCTCGGTATCACCTGAAGGTGATCGTCAACCCATTGAGAGATGTTAGAATTACCTTTCTAGATCTTTGATGTTATTTCAGTCCTCCTGCAGGAAAAACTGTAGAGGTCTGAATTGCAGTCTATTCAGGGAACAAGCTTCTCCAGCGAGGAAATGGTCCCCAGCAGACTCATCCATTCCCTCACTAAGCATGCTTCCTTCCCTAATAAGGCTGCGCTTTGCATAAGCAGGAGAGCATTATTATAGTGCTATGCCGCGGTAAACTCGTACAGAATTCTGTTACAGTGCGGTAAGCAGCGCTGAACAGGTCTAAGAGATATCTCTGTTGAAAATTTCTTAGCAATAGGAAGTCGTGTTTAGTCATGATTACTAGAAATCCCCTCAACCCGAGGCGAAAGTCATGATTGTAGGGTAGAGATATGGTTGCGTCAATCAATCCCGCGGGAGAGAGAGACGTAACCGACAGAGCTAACAGCGAGCTACCTGATACTGAGTTGGTGACACTGTGACAGTCACAGGCAGCAGGCAGCAGCTTATGTTCACCTTCTCGCAGTCTTATGCCGAGTTGCCAGCTATTCTATTCATCTAAGGAATAGATTTTACATTATTTGAACAGAAACTCTCAAGTTGGCATATTTAAGCGAAACAAAATTCGCTAAATACATAAGCTGATTTTGTGTTGTCGTAACATTACGCTTAATTAACCAAATGTTAAATCGGAAACTCCTGGAAAGTTGCCTGGAGTACCGATTAAATATACTGCGTCATCCACAATGACAGCAACCTCTCGTCTCGCACTATTCTGCCTGAGTTACCAGCTACTCTCTTCTACGAAGGAATAGGTTTGTTACTATTATCGATAAGGAAATTCTCAAGCAGGCATATTAAGCGAAACATAATTCGCTAGATGCCGACTCGAGTTAGTGTTGTTGTAACAATACCTTTAGCGTTGTCCTTACAGCGGAAACTCCTGGAAGTTTGCAGGAAGGACCGATTAAATACATTTACAATAACCGTCTTTTCGGTTGCCATCTGTAGAGGTAACCATGATATGCGTATATGACTTGAACCCTACATTAGTAATATGACGCAAAGATAAAATACGTAAGTATTGTAGTCACTTGAACATAAAATTCTCTCTAATGAATGAGAGCTCTCTCGAATTTTGTTAATGAGAGCTTATCCGCTTAAGCGATAAAATGTTATGAAGATCTTTGTCAATGAGAACTAACCCATTTACATGACAAAGTAATCCAGGAATTCGAGCATATAGTTTTCCCGATTCCCGCAGAAATCGAGGAAGGGGCAAGATTCCTAAATCAGAGGGACTGGGCTTACGACAGGAAGGACCTTAATGTTCCCCTTCGGCAGCGCAATCCCGAAAGCAGACGAGGCGTTTTATGACACCGAAATCTGCTTACAGTTTTCCTGGAATTCATCAAGTGATGGATTCTATTGAACGCTCCCTTCGTAGAAAGCGAAGTAGACATCTTGACGAGTACCACTCCTTCCTCTACTCGACGACGCCCTCTTGAAGAGCGTTCTTGCAGGAACTCCTGCCGAACGTCTTGATGCGTAGGACGCCTATCGTTCTGAAGAACGTCCTGGCCAGTGCTCTACCGAGCGTCATGACGTGTAGGATGCCGAGCGTCTTCAAAAGCGTCCTCGCTAGCGTCCTGGCGAGCGTCCTCGCTAGCGTCCTGGCGAGCGTCCTCGCTAGCGTCCTGGCGAGCGTCCAGATGTGTAAGACATCGAGCGTCTTCCAAAAGCTTATCAATGTTTATGACGTCGAGCGTCTTCAGAGCGTCCTGATGAGCGTCTCTTCGTGTAGGAAGTCGAGCATCGCAAAAGCTTCCTCACGTCTCAATGCGTAGGACGTTGAGCATCTTCAAGAGACGTCCTCGCGAGAGTCTTACCGAGCGTATTGGGTGCCTAGAACACCAAGGGCATCTCAGAGAGGATCTTGTCGAGCGCCCTGATGCATGAAAAGGCCATAAGACTTGACCATACCGTAGACTTAAAAGTGAATTCTCTACTACATTCATCTTCTCACTAAGCATGTACTCTAATAAGCCATGCTTTCGTAAGCATGAGAACTTATTATAATAATATAGTGTTCTGCTGCGTTAGATTCCTTTAATAATGTTACCTACGGTAATCAGCATTGAAAGGCTGGAATATCTTTCTTATTGAACGTATCTTAGCAAAAGGCAGACAATATTTTATTTATGTTTGCTTAACTATCCCCGCCTCAATCCGAGGCGCTAAGACCGCGATTGTAGGGGAGAGATACGGTTAGTCATTCCATCCCGCAGGACCGACCTCTCATGACTGAGCAATAGATGGTTACTGCGTTGGTCTAAGCGATAGCAGCCCCCTCCGTTAGCTGTCTGGCCTTACTCTTCCAGAGTTTGCCAGCTACTCCATTCAATAAAGGAACTCTTATAAAATTATTATCGAACTTCAGGAAGTTCTTATTAATGTATATTTAAGCGAAACAAGACTTCGATAAATCTAGAAGCTAATTAGGTATTGTCATAACAATCCCTTTAAGCGTAGTCCTTCCTAGGAAAGCCTGTTAAGGATACTGGTAATAGAGTTGCACAGCAAAGAAGTAACTACGGTATGTGCTTATGATTTGACCGTATCGTATTATCATACAGCAGATACTCTACTACCTTCTTTCCCTGCCGAGGCAGATAGAAAGAAAGAAAAAACTTTTACTATCTTCGTTCTTTTCTTGAATAATAGAACGATAGAAAGAGAATATATTTCCTTAAGTAAGGAAGTTAATCCAGGAACTCTTTAAATCTTCGTAATTTCCTCATAAATCGCGGAAGAGACAGAATTCCTGTTCATCTCTAGGGTTTACGGAAGGAAGTAGATATTTCCTATCCGCCATCATACCCAAACGTCGATAAGATTCTTATTAAGAAAAACCAAGGTTTTCTCCGCCCTACGTCTTGGTAAAACTTGTCGACATGACTGTTGCTTATCAAATACGGAGGGCGTCCCGAAAAGCGTCCTCAAAAAGCGTCCTGCCTTCAAGGGGAGCGCCGCTCATGAAGCGTGCTAGTCATAAGCCGATGTACGGTGATCGTCGTCCGGACGAGTATTATGGACGTTCGCAACTCCTGACAAAGACGGCGGCCGCTTGTGCGACATCTTGCGTCTCTGTCACGCTCATCGACACTTCCAGAAACGCACTCAAAAGGACGCCTTAGGGTACGCCTTCTTCCCTTTTCACAGTAATTTGAGATAAGGCGATCTGGGCGCTTAACAGCGTTCTTCCTATTTCCTTCTTCTTTCTCCCATGTGTTGGAAAGTCGTCAAATTGTTAAGGCGGCGATTACAATCGCACGACAATAGAGAGAGGACGTGAAGCGTCCTCCTCAATAAGCTTCTATTTAAAGGGCGCGAGTCCTTCCGAGAGCTCCAACCCCTGTACGGGGAGGACGCCTCAGAGGACGAGAAGCAATCCTTCAGGATTCGTGCACGTGCACGATCTTTGGCAGCCTGAGAAGCGTCTTCAGGTCTTGCCGAAGGGACGCCAGATCGGTGGGGGTTCCTCGTAACCCTCCTTCGGCTTTCGACATGCCCTCTCCCTGTGTTCTGGGAGTCCGACAGAGGTCTAGACCTAGATGCATTATAAGGCCGGATCTGACGCCCCCTCCACAACACTAGGCAAAATCAACATCACTACACTCACAACACTGATTGGAGCGAGCACTTTTTCAAGCTTACTTGATGTAATCCACCATAATAGAAAGGGCATTACGTCTCACAGAACTTCCTCTAGGCCCGTAAGCCATACCACAGGGTTAGGCAAAATAAAGTCTACTGGAGGTTAGTAGGTTCATTATCCTAACTTCTGTACTGTGGAGGAAGACCTCCTGATTCTATCACGCTCTAATTTGCGTACATACGAATCATACGTCTCTTTCGGAATTCAGTCAACATTACACTAATTACATTGATCTTTCAACAAAGAAAACATGTAAACATCATGTATACTAAGCGAGTGTCTACCGAAGGTTTCGGTAGCCTCCCCTTACCCGTTGCAGACAACAAAGTCTGAAACTAGGCTAACTAGATTCAGACATCATATGCAATGAAAAAATTTTAATTAATTTATGATAGCGTATGCCTAGCCACAAATCCAAGTCAATCATTCAAAAAAAATAAGTAGGATACTTAAGCGGCTAATGAAGTTTCAAAATCCTAGGCGGAGGTAGTGGAAACAGGTGTTTTTCACTACCGCGACAGAGAAAAAATCTGAATAGAAAATGGGAATGATTCCTGATATCCGCCTCCCAGCGGCGGGAATGGTACTAACCCCCTTGCCTGGCCCCCACTGCGTGTGCCGGGAGTTTTGAAATTCTGTCGGACGTCGGAGAATACAGCTATATATATATCTGACAGGTAAGTTTCATGAACAAATTGTGAATTTCTTCCATTTACGTCATACTTCTAGCAGGTCAAGACAAAAATGGTTGGAGCTTTTAAAACAACGAATTTCTATCTCACGTACTTTGCTGTCACGGTGGCCGTGATCTGCTTCTGGTCGTACGTGGCGTAGGCTGGAAGTTTGACGTTAACCTCGAACTTGGGCAAGACGTAATACGCCACCTCGAAGGCACGAGACGTCGTTTGACCTAGGACGTCGACCGTGATGTTCCAGTTACCGAGGACGGGTTCCTCGGCTAACAGAAGTTCGCCTGTCCAGACACCTTTGTTTGTGAAGACTCGTCGCCATTGCTTGACTAGGTTTCCTGCTCCGTCCTGGAAGGAAGAAGATAAGGGAATGTTTTGGTGCATTACGGCCGGTTGTCTGAGCTCTGGGAGAGGCTAAGGGGCTATGATGCTGTCTAACAGATGCCCAAAATCTATTTGTAGAGATTTATTTTCAAATATACGTACTCATGTACACATACATAACTGGATTTGTTTCTCCATTTCATGACTCATGCTGCTATGAGTAATTTTAACCAAATGAATGCCATCTTGTAGTAGGATTAATGGACAGTAATAACTCCTTAGATCCACCAGCAAATATTAAGGTTAACCTCAAACATGAAGACTCAATTATCCTCACCTTGATGAACACATCAATAGCACCTGTCACGGACGGTCGTAGCTGTGGATTGACCACAACCACTCGGAACTGCACCAGGTCCCCGGGTTTGTAGATGGACCTGTCGGTCTGAATGAAGACCGAGTATGACTTGTGGACGTACTCCAAAGGCGTCGTGTTGGTGAAGGTGAGTCCGCCGGAACCTGTCACCGTCAGGTTGTATAGACCAGGCCCCAGGTCTCCAATCTGTCGTTGGGAGAAGAGAATTTTAAGGTTTGAGTGAATGTATGTTTGCATATGGTAATTTGGTTTATCCATATACATAGGGAAATACATTATACATATATACACACACGGGCTATTATGTATGTATATAGTTTGTATATATGATATATATATATACATATATATAGATACTATATATGATGAATGATTATATATATATATATATATATATATATATATATATATATATATATATATATATATAATTACTCATGAAACACGCAGTTTTAAACATGGAAAAAATAATTTTTTTTAAATCCTAAATCAGCTTAACCCTGTCAGAGAGAATAAAGTAAATTTATTCAATATCAACAACAGAACAGGTTGCAATCTAAAGCACAACCTTTACCTTAATTACAAATTTAATTCCAAATAACATTTCATCGTCCAAGCTGCAGCTACGTCAAATATGAAAAGAGTTCCCGGATGTATCCACAGAGAAAAAGCAAGCATGCAAAAGTTAGACGAAAGAGAGTTCTCTCCTGTCATACCTGATAATAAGCTCCCAAGACACCTGAAAGCGACTCCGTATATTTTCATAGTTAGAAAGTTAAGGTATATCGATTGTTATCTTTGTTGGTTAAGTGAAGAAAGTACGATACCTAAGGCGGAGAAAGTTGAAGTTGTATTGTTTTTGTATTTTCGGTTTTGCATTTGTTTGAATGAAAGTTTTTTTTCTCAATTTTCTAGTTCAGGTTAGAAGCAAAACATCAGAGATTAAGAATTAGCACCACAAAATCATTTAACAGGATGAAAAACAAAACAAAAAAAAGTTTTGTATGGCTTTGAAACTTATCTAAAGATTCCAAAGTTTTGTTTTTAAGT
Source organism: Macrobrachium nipponense (assembly GCF_015104395.2). Lineage (NCBI taxonomy): Eukaryota > Metazoa > Arthropoda > Malacostraca > Decapoda > Palaemonidae > Macrobrachium > Macrobrachium nipponense. Next base: position 43,817,654 of record NC_087221.1, read on the forward strand.
TTAATCAAGCTAGTGGTTGCTAGCAAAAGCTCACTTTTCGATATTCATTCTTACATGACAAAATTATTTATGGTTTTTCCTTAATGTGTTTTTGTGCTTTACATAAATATACCAGTTCCCTCCTTTCTGCATCTGGTTACTATTCCAAAAGTCCGAACGAGAGAGAGAGAGAGAGAGAGAGAGAGAGAGAGAGAGAGAGAGAAGAGAGAGAGAGAAGGCTTTCTCGCTCTTGTCTCCCTCAAAGGTCTTGATACTTCGTTCGTTGGGTTGAAGATGAAGAGGAAGGACAAGTTGGCATTCAAAGAACCTGCTTTTGGGTACCTGGTCTTCCACGGCAGGAATACAGATGAGATAACCACCCTCCCCTCACCATATCTCTCTCTCTCTCTCTCTCTCTCTCTCTCTCTCTCTCTCTCTCTTTATCCGTCGGTCTGGGTCTTTAGTTGCTGGGGTTAGTTTACTGTCTTTCTTGACTAGGTACAGTCCACAGGTCTCCACCAGATCCCTTCCTTCCTTCCTGTTTCTCTCTCTCTCTCTCTCTCTCTCTCTCGTTCGTCTCTGCCCCCCGGATCATCTCGTCTCATCCCTCCTTCGTCACGTCGTCCCTTTCCCCTCTTCTAATCGCGATTCTCTCCCCATCTCTCCATTCTTTCAAGTCTCTCTTCTCTCCTCTCGTCCTCAGCTGCTGGGGTTAGTTTACTCAGTCTTTCTCGATTGTGCAGAGTTCAGAGGTCCCCACCAGACCCCTTCCTTCCTTCCTTCCTGTTTCACTTGGGGTTATCATGCAAAGTCTTTCTTGGTTGCACAGAGTCCACAGGTCCTCACAAGGTTTCTCATTTCCTGTCACACCTGACGAAGCTCACTGGTCCCCTTTGGACATGGAACCATGCTTGCATAATGCCAACCTCTCTCCTTTGAAGCATTTCTGCACATGTGGAAAATATTACAAATTTCGAGTAATATTGAAAAGTCTTCCTCCCTTAGCTTCTAAGGACTTCACTGTGACCTTTTGCCATTCAGACCAGAATCCTTAGGCTTGTTGCAAGTTTCCAAGTACTGACTCTTAGGGGATAAGGTGGCTACATCCATTTCTATGGTCAAAGGTGGTTGCAGATAACTGCAGATGGTTGTAGCGGTCAATTACCTACGCGAGGTCATACTGGCTCCTCTACGTGACCGTCTGAACGACCGCTCCTGTCAGGTATAGAATGTTGGCAAAAGAATGTGACTGTTAGGATGACCACTCTTGTTAACAAAAGAATAATCCCTGCCAGGATGATGACCGCTTCTGTTGAGATTGATCACAGGCTAACTTCCCTCCCTGGTAAAATACGAAGCATTGCTGACTTCTTTTGTATTTTATTATATAAATAACAACTTCAAGCAGCAGTGGGTTACAACGATCCTCAAAAGTCTACCGAGATCGAGGGAGAAGCAGAGTTATTATTCTCATACGTATTTCTCATTAATTCCAGATATTTTATCAACGCAGTCAACGCAAGCATCTCGACCACCGTGACGTCATCATAACAACCTGAAGCTGCCAGATGTAGGATGCCCTTTATAAACTTTGGCTAAAAAAAAACTGTTTAACACTTATTTTTTACCATTCCCTTCGAAATAAAAACAATTATATCTTTCAATGAAGGCAAATGTTTATTTTTTAATGCTATTAGTTAGCAATGCTAGAAAGAGACGTTTAGAACTGTTTTTAGGACATCAGATGACACTGGTGCCTTATACGGACAGAAGGGAGAACCCTATGAATACTCGATAAAGTATTCATAAGATCAGTATTCGACCATTCCCGTTGAGTAGCCGGGCTATAATACATTCTTCTTCCGCTTTTTATTGTCATGATGTTGCGTACTTTCTTATTTTCAGAACAGGTGACTAAAGGTATCTACTTTTAGAAATTAGTATTTGTAATAGTATTTTTGTGAAAAGCAAATGTTTTCCTTCACTTTTGTTTTTGGTTATGTGTCAGTGGATGGGAAATTATCTCTCTCTCTCTCTCTCTCTCTCTCTCTCTCTCTCTCTCTCTCTCTCTCTCTCTCTCTATTTAACCCTTAAATAGTTTAACTTGGTTATAGTCAGACCATGTGAATTATGTGGGGTAATCTTTTATTAGCAAAGACCAGTGAGGCAGGCAAATTTTTGCCCTTTTCTTGCCCGGACCCGAGTAAACAAGAAAGAAAGAAGGGGGAGGGGAATCTTTTAAACAATACTACGAATTTCGACGTGAGGTCTACAACCCCATTTCAAAATCCAGTACTCGAAAATTTGCAAAACGCACCCTGAGCCTTGGGTAATGAGACCAAATGAGACCAGCGTAAGGTTAATGGAAGGTGCGTTTTTATTCACCCAGACGCTTGAGTAATACCACGCCCCCTTATAGGGTCAAGTGACAATCGATTCCGCTACAGAACTTGTTCTGGTCGGGGTGAAGGGACTGTTGTGTGGTGGAGAGGCAGGTATCGGATTTTGTTTGTGTCCTCTAAATGTGCAAATGCCGCTGCTGGGGGCAGAGAGAGAGAGAGAGAGAGAGAGAGAGAGAGAGAGAGAGAGAGAGATATAAGACAGTTTTGAGAACTCACGTCAACTGTAAGTCCCTTAGTTAGCGTTAGATTCCAGATCAATACACTTTTGTGCATATGTATACATACCTATAAGTATAATAAACAATAATGTACTTCTTCAAAGAACTCACTTAGAACTTACACACATACACATACACACACATACACACACACACACACACACACACAAAGTCTTCTCCAAGGAACTCACTTATAATTCTACATTCGCACTTCAACACAAACATACTATTCTTCTTCTTCAAATAACTCACTTGGAACTTGAGGACTTGAGTTGAGTCAGGCTGCAGATCAGCCAGTTGCCTGTTGAGGATTAATCCTCCGCCTGCATCCTGTTTCCCCCCGACTTCGACGTTGAACTGCACAGGATCCTTCGTCCCATGAGTGGACACCACCACGTGGTAGTCTCTGTTAGGGCGCAGGACTCGTCCTCCGACTATGCTGTACGTCCTGTGAGGAGGAGGAGAGAAGGATTTAGTCTTTAATGACGAGAGAATGTCGCCGGTTAAAAGGGAGGTATATCCATGCATGCACCTCGTCAATGTAAGGTATTATGGAAACGAAAATGGAACTTACTGATGTCACAAAACCATACTAAGGTTATCTGTTGCCTACAATTATTAATATAGCAAAATATATTATATCAATTTAATTCCTCTAATGTCTGAAGCCCCTAATACAGAACTCGGAACTTCCACCAAAATTGAATTGTTGATATATGAAATGGATACAGATTACTGAAATTGGTTACATATGTCCTTATGTTTTATATAAAACAAAACGCAAGGTCTGAAACTGTATATAGTATATATATATATATATATATATATATATATATAATATATATATATATATACATACATATATATTATTATATATATATATATATATATATATATATATGTATATATAATATATATATATATATATATATATATATATATATATATATATATATATATATATATATACTTACTATATATGTGTGTGTGTGTATACATATATATATATATATATATATATATATTATATATATATATATATATTATATCTATATATCATATATATATATATATATACATATATTTGTATATATTTATACTTATATAAATAAATATATATATATATATTTGTTATATATATACATATATATATATATATATATATATATATATATATATATATATATATATATATATATATATATATATATATATATATATATATATATATATATAATAATCTTACTATACTTTATTTAAATAAAATAACGCATATATTCAGAAGTTTGCACAGCTCACGCAAGTAAAATTATTATGCTATATCCTATTATATACTTCCCACAAATTCTCCAATGACTCACGCTGGGTGGGCCAACTCATTTTAGGACAATGAACCCCTGGGATGCAGAGGAAAGTGTCAGCTGTCATTGATATTCTCTTAAAGTCTGTTCAAAATTCTTTCCGAAGGCTGAGTTGCTAAGTTTCGTTTTGCCTTAATTATTAGGGACGAGAGTTCAACACTAATGTTTTTTGAAACCTTTTTCCTTTTCAAGTTTAAACTCTACAGAGATTTTGTCCATCCTGGTCAAATAGAGGAGTGGTAAATTTAATTATTTTTGCATACTATATTTAAGAGTGACTTTTCCAATCTTTTTATGATCCAGGATTGCGTCATAATTTCCTCAATCATGACTGACGAGGATCAAGATGAAAATAAAGTCTGCAGGTCAAGTTAGGTCGAATTATTTGGATTAAATTATTCTTTTATATGAAGCTAAGTAAAGCTTAATCCTTTTTATTTTTGTCTTATTTACACGTGAAATAAGATTTTAAAAATTCCTAAAAATAAAGTATGTCAAACAAAAACCAAGTTAGTCCAATACACAGTAGGACAGTACAGTACAGAAAGTACACATTTACATAATAAAAAAACTCAGAACAATACACCTACACATATCCTAGACAAAACTATCTTAATCACTCCAAATAAATACACAACACAGTACACGAAGTACACACATCACTCCTATCTGCTGACGTCTAAAATAAACCTAAGCCGCTGACATTAAACAAAGTACACACAAATCCGAGCGAACCCTTTGATTTACCCTGAAAAAGAAAAAGAAAAAAAGTGCGCCGAATACACCAGACTAAGTACAAGCAGCACAGGAAACGCCGCTTGACCGCAACGCCCGAGAGAAAATCACGACAACGTAAACAATTCCCAGCCAAAAACATCTGCTGTCGTTCTTAGCCAGGAGTCACTTAATGGCTGAGAGACTGACGAAGGTGAAAGTCTTATTTATGAGGATTTTATGGAGGAGGCGAACGAGACTGAGAAGAATTAAATAAGACTGAGGAGAGGACTGTTCGACTGATGACTGCTTTGTGCATTAAGAGGTGTTTAAACCATATGATATTTTTTTCCCCGAGTTTGTTTTTCTGGGATTAAACGCATAAAACGTGTTTGATCATATCAATACACTGTTAGTTGCATTGAGAGGTGTTGGAAGTATATGAGATTTTTTTTCATGGATTAATTGTATATGAAATGTTTGATAATATCAGTACTGTTTATACATACATACATATACAAAGTCATTGACTTCAGACTCTTTCTTCAAGCTTGTATGTGCATTATTTTATGATTATTATTTGACAGTCAGAAAAAACTCATTGTCAAGTATGGGAAATAATAAGGAAGCCAATCTCCTCATGGAATAATAATAATAATAATAATAATAAATAATAATAATAATATAATAATAATAATAAAATAATAATAATAATAAATAATAATAATAATAACATTCAACTTGTAAATATTCTTCTCTATTTTTTCTAATAATAGCTTCCTCTCTGCTACTACAACTCGCCAGTTGTAGTAGCAGAGAGAAAGCTATTATTAGAAAAATAGAGAAGACTATTTACAAGTTGAATGCAGCTGATGCAGCAATATCTTTCAATAAGACTTGTTTGAAAGAGGGTCTCCTTCCAATAAATAATAATAATAATAATAATAATAATAATAATAATAATAATAATAATAATAATAATAATAAGGTTACTGATGGCTTTATCGAGCGAATAGAAGACGACGATTTGCTACAAGAGTTTTTTGCCTTAGTCAGCAAAAAATTATAAAATCTACGGGATATGAACGTCACTTTTCGCCGGGAGACTTTCTTGAGCACAATATGCAGGATAATATAGACAGATTACAGTGCGTGTTAAACCGAGTGAAGTAATTGAATTGTATATTGCACATTCTGTCTGTCTGTCTGTCTGTCTGTCTGTCTATACATTTATATCGATAGTTAGATAGATATGCGTAAGTTACCGAATCTTGCAAGGCTGTACAATCAAAGCATCTACAGTGAGAGAGAGAGAGAGAGAGAGAGAGAGAGAGAGAGCATAAAGCAGGCGAGTATCACTGCAATTACGTGGCTTTATCTTAACAACATGCGTCAACTTTCAACTCCACTCGACCAGGGAGATAAAAATGGGGCGTTTTCGAGGCATATAGCCACCCATTACGTCATTCAGTCACGCTGATGTAAGAGAGAGAGAGAGAGAGAGAGAGAGAGAGAGAGAGAGAGAGCTATTCATTATCGCCTCAAATCTGGCGTCACAGAAACGGAGGTCGACGTAAGTTATGCGAGTGAGGAGGAAAACTGCAAACATGAAGGTATATAATGAGGAATGTTTAAGTAGGTTTGGGATTCACTTCTCACTTTCGTTTTCCCTGAATTACATCTAATTCATTGGTTTTATTCGGGTCTGGCGAGATAAAGCTGTGGGTTGTGCGTTCTATTTGCCTCTAGGTGACTAAATAAAATAAACATATGCGAGAAAGATTAGAAGATATATATATAATATATATATATATATATATATATATATATATATATATTATATACACACACACACTATACTATACATATCATATATATATATATATATATATATATATATATACTATATATATATATATATATATATATATATATATATATATATATATATATTATATATATGTACACGTATATATGAAAATAATGAACATATATTTTTTACATACACAACATATATATATATCTATTATATATATGTTACTTATGTATGCATTTATTCATCTATAATGTGCGTGTGCATTTACCGGCCATGAATGCACACAGACATGCAGTCACCTGTCATTATCTAAGCGTGTCAGGAAAGTACGGAATCAAAGTGACATTACGCAACAGTCTAGTACATAACAGCATGGATGTCGAACATATAGAAGCGTGTTTGTAATTGCCATGGGATATGGATGAAAGCATCCGATTTCCCCTTCTCTCTCTCTCTCTCTCTCTCTCTCTCTCTCTCTCTCTCTCTGTTTTAAATGCGTCAGTCTAAGCCGTAATGTTTATGACCTGCCACAAGTAGTTCGCTCGTCAATGTAATTCTGTTATTCGATTACTTCACGCATTGTACGTGACGCCTCTCTCTCTCTCTCTCTCGTCTCTCTCTCTCTCTCTAATATATATATATATATATATATATATATATATATATATATATATATATATATGTCACACGCATACACATTTATAAATATATATATATATATATATATATATATATATATATATATATATATATATATATATGAATCCATTTACTTTATTCTCTTTTTCTCTGTATGTCCCTCTTTTTCCTTTATCTTACCTCTCTCTCTCTCTCTCTCTCTCTCTCTCTCTCTCTCTCGTAATTATTCAGCGCCAATGCCAAGTTATATTTAGATCTCTGCAAAGGGAGGACCAATCTCCAAATATTTCTCCCCAGTGATTATCATTCCTTAATGCATTGTCCTTTTCACGCGTTATCTTTCCTCTCTTTAGACGGCATGTCTACACGCCCAAATCTATTGACTGGTCCACCTCTCTGAGCCCATTTATTATGACGTCACTAGATGAATAAGGGTAAAAAAACAAAAGACGATCGACAAGTGAATAGTCATGAAAATTCGAAATGTCAGTTTCAACTATAAATGTCAATATGACAATAGGATTTGTATGTTATTCGTTATGAGCAGGTTATCCGAGATCCACTATACCTAGGATATTGTGAAATTAATCCAGCTATGTACCATCACGGGCTCTTGCCCCAAAATTACCCAGAAACCTCTGAGGGCTTACGGGCAAAAGTTATAAATACAACCTAAAGTGCATTGGACATTAGCGGAATACCAACAACATTGTCTCCTGACCATGATATTCTCCTTGCAGGGCATGTGGGAGAAAGGTCTCAGGTTACCGTGCCCTAGGGGAGACGAGGAGGGGTATGGAGGCATTCTGGAGACGGGGGAAGAGGTGCAAAGGCGGGCATGAGTCAGATTCCTCCAAGAGTCAGGTAGAAGGTGCGGTCACTGAATCTTATAACTTTCACTCTTGGCCAGCATCAAAATGGTCTTAAAAATTTGGATGGGGTCCTCTGTATGAGGGTGACAGCTTTCGGTAGACAGAGGGAAAATGGTCTCGGAGAGAGAGAGAGAGAGAGAGAGAGAGAGAGAGAGAGAGAGAGAGAGAGAGAGATAAAGCCACTGTATTAAGAGGAAAGATTAGGAACCATCAGAATAAAGAGGAGTGTGGGGATAAGATAGACTTACCAAAGTAAGAGGTAGAGCTTAGCAACCATTGAAATGAGAGAGAGAGAGAGAGAGAGAGAGAAGAGAGAGAGAGAGAGAGAGAGAGATAAGGCGGAGAATTATGAAAAGCGAAACGTCCCTATCACTCAGTTCATCTCTTTGTTTTGGGTCATGACATGACCACCATAAGTCAAAAGGAAATATAGCGCCTTTTATTCTTTAGGAAAGACCCATACTGACATAAACATTCATGCGCACGTGACACGTGTGCGCGCGTGCGCAAAATGCTATAATCTTTAAGATGTCACTGCGCATGTGTACAAAATGATAAGAAGTCGTTTTTTTGGTCGCTTGGTTTAGATTAAGTCAGCTTTATACCAGCACCAGTTCATAACCTAAGGAGTCTCGTGAATGTGGCACGATGCGAAAGGGAGCGTGAAGCCTGGTGTGGACCTTTTTACGACCCTACCAACAGACATCAGAGAATAACAGGTTATAGCAACCCTTCGCACGAAAGGCTGTCAGTTCGGTAGCTATTAAGGTCAAGGATGCAATCGTCTTTTTTTGTAGTAAGATAATTGTTTCAGTTTATCATGAAAAAAACATGAGTTTTTTTCATCCCTGGAAAATGTTAAATTGCTGTCATCACCTTTCTTCGTTGATGTTATCTTATTTATCTGTTTTTTTCTCTCTTTTTTTTACAATGTCTTTGAATGTTCTTAACAGACCTATTTCAACCAAACATAGGCCTATCTTAACCAAACATAGACCTATCTCAGACAAACACAGGCCTATCTCAGTGTCTATACTTAGGAGATTGTCAACCTAGGCAGAAAATCGCAGAGGAATGAGTGAACTTGCAACAAACCTTAGCAGTCTTGGTCAAACAGCAATGGGTCATCTGGAAGAGGCCCG
>NC_087221.1:43831796-43849296 GCF_015104395.2 Macrobrachium nipponense
CACGTAGAGAGAGAAGAGGCAACCAAGAAAGAATGGAATCCTTTTTTATAGAGAGAGAGAGTGACAACCAATAAAAAATAACAGTAAATAAGAAGCCATGGCAATGGTCTGTACACTACAACCCAAGATATTAATAATAAAAGAAACTTCGTACCAGCCTCAACCAGTCACCCAGGAAAACTGCAGAGACCACACTCGTCAAATGGGCGTCCTTGGGCGCTGCCAAAGTGCGCACGCCCACACTGCTGCCATTAAAACCCACAGTCCATGTTTACCCGCCCACACGGAGAGCCCAAAGCCCTGGCCGGCTATATCTGCATTCCCTTTGTGTAGCTGGAAACCCAGAACGTGAAAATTGGGGGAAATGTGAGATATTTTCGTCTTTTCTCTTGGAAAGTTTCTTTTGTCCAGGATCTAGGTTCGATTTCCTTTCGCTGGGGAAAGCCGCCACGTCTGTGTGTGGTACAGCTTGCTGATGGGTGTAGTTAGTTAACTTGATTCAGTGGTGGTACGTTTAGGGTACACACATACACATACATACCATGCACACATATATACCAAATAAATATGTATATATATATATATATATATATATATATATATATATCTATATATATATATATATATTTATATGAAAACACTACAAACCTGAGTCCTGGTTCTCTCTCTCTCTCTCTCTCTCTCTCCTCTCTCTCTCTCTCTCTCTCTCTCTCATCTCTCTCTCTCTTTCGCATCTTTAAGAAGGTCGCCGACCTGCGTAGGAGGAAGTACGATGGATACGCAGGAGGAACCACGAAAAAACACACACATACACACACGCACACACAAACAAAAAAAAACACACAAGGAACATTTTCTTTTTAGATAAGTCGAAGACAGCTGTGCAATATTGGATTTGGACGAAGACACTTATAAGAGACGGTTTTTTTATTTTTTTGTCATTCTTATGATCAAACTGCAGTGGCTGTGATTTTTACTTCTATTACGGATAAATTGCAATAAAAAATTATATATAACTATATATATATATATATATATATATATAATCATATATAATAAACACACATATATATTATATATATATATATATATATAATACATATATATCTATATATATATATATATATATATATATATATATAATAATATATATAATATATATATATATATATATATATTATATATCTATATATAAAATATATATACTGACTAACTTCACCGTTTTTCATGATATTCCGTAAACCTCTGTCATAATAATAATAATAATAATCGTGATGACAATGATCATGATGTTGGTAAGAGAAAAACATTTGAAAATGATATTGTAAAGATTCTATCTTATTATTGTTATTATTATTATTAGTTATTATTATTATTATTATTATTATTATTATTATTATTATTATTGCTGGAAGCATTTGAAACGGTGTTAATATGTGCATAAAAAACACTATTATCTCTTTCACTCTCCAAGCATAACTGTAAAACCTCACCCTGTGAATATTATCTAAATAAAAACTTGTTCAATTAACACCCCATTACCACCAAGAGAGAGAGAGAGAGAGAGAGAGAGAGAGAGAGAGTCACATATAGCCAATGTTGACATATATGGATTAGGGTGCGGCACCCAAAGGCTCTCGCCTTTAGGTACCCCAGCGTCCACGTCATATTTTTTATCCTTCTGGTTCAATAACTGCGATTATATTCAGCCCTTGTCAATGAGGCAGAGATGCAAGGAACGACATCATAGTGATCTGACAAGGAATATCCTCGGGTTATGCCCCTTAAAACTCCTTTTGGCTTGAGGAGCAACTGAGTGATATGTTAAGACAGTGCCAGGGTATGCAGATTTCAAGGAGGGTGAGATCTCTCTCTCTCTCTCTCTCTCTCTCTCTCTCTCTCTCTCTCTCTCTCTCTCTCTCAAAGTCATCACTCACCCAGCAAAACCTTTCATTAAGAGTACGCAAGCTTTCTAACATACAAATCCTCATTTTAAAGTTGAACAGCGTCGTCGGTAAAAACCAGATTCGTTTTCTCCGTATCCTTCACAAATCATAATAAACTTGATTGTATGCAATCATCTAGTGATATTGCCACAGTAAACCCAGCTACACCAAATACAATCATACTAAAATACTTTAGAAATTGATACGTAGTGCAAGATGCGCTCTCCTAAACCAGTTTACGAAATAACTTTCAGTGGTCATTCACAAAAGGAATTTGGCAACTTACCAAGCTTCATTTTAGGCCGTTTTTGGCGTGCGATCGGTCGTTTGGAAAAAAAGGTTACGTCAGGTCTGAAAGTAGCCCAAGTTCGTTCCAATAATGCCGCGTAAATTCTTCCAGAAAATAACACAAGTTCTTTAAAAAAAAAAAATATAAGTCAAGTTCGTTGCAAAACATTTGGATTAAATTCTTCCTGAAAACTGCTTAAATTCGTCCAAATGATAGTTAAAAAATAATCTAAGTTCGTCCAGAAACAGGTCACGTTCGTGAAGAAATAGTCTGAGGTTATCCCCTCAAAAAAAAAATAAAATAAAATAAAATAAAAACACTTCTCATCGTTAGCAGATTTAAGAATCAAGATGTGTCTAAAAACGGCTAATGCTCTCTCTCTCTCTCTCTCTCTCTCTCTCTCTCTCTCTCTCTCTCTCTCTCTCTCCCCAACCGCAAACCACCCCCACATAAAATAAAAAAAAAAACTCATAATCTTCATGAATAAAGCTTTTGTCAGTTAATGAATATAAGTTCATTTTCGTTCACGAAAGTTATTTGTGTTCGATCTGAAAATAGCTTGCAGTTCACCCCCTAATTAGCTAATATGCATTCAGAAAAATAGCTTATGTTCGTTAAAATATATTGAGTATATTAGAACATTTGGTCATGGGTGTAACAAAAATATGAATATATAGTTTATTTGTTCAAACATAACCTGTGTTTATCCCCACTTGAGACATTTTTTATAGAAAAAAGAAAGTTTATTTACATCTAAATATAACCTGTATTTCGGTTTATCTAATAAATAGCTTATGTTCGCCTTCAAACTACCTCAGATCCGTCCAGAATTAGCCAGTTATGCCCCAAAACCAGAGGAGGATAACAAAGGAAAAGGTAATTTGACAGGTTAAGCCACTGGCCTCAAAAGTTCCCTTATTTCTTAAGACCACAGCACAGCTGAAAAACCTGCCCTGTGAAACCAGCAAGGTGAGTGTGTCAATGTGTTCGTATGTACATGCGTACACATGTGTACGTTAATGGCGTATGTGTTAGGGATCACATTCACTTATTAAGAAATGTTGCCAGATGCAAAGTAGTTTTGGTTTTTCAAAAGTTTTGGTTTTGCAAATCTGAAAAGAAAAGTTTAATGTAATGGAAATCTGGACTGGTTTTAAATCACTGTTTTTTTTTTTTTCTGAAAATATTCACTTTCCAGTTTATTTGAAACCTTATTCAGGTTTATAGCTGCTTTTGTCTGACATATTATTTTTGTTTTTTGCAATTATTTCTCACTAATTTTCGGTGGTTTTTCGAAAACTTCTATAAACAGTAAAAAAAGGTTTCAACACAATATTGCTTCAAGTTTTCAGTCAAACATAAAATCTTATATATTAGAAATGAAGAGATTTACAAATACTTGAAGCTATCACTAAGTTTCGATTGAAAAACTGACCCCTTAGCATGTCATAAGGAAAAAACTCGTTCCTCTGTAGTAAAGAACAGCAAGAAAATTCATTCATGTTTTACTGCCATAACTTGCGCACTCCAATGAACAAGAACTTGAAAAAATTGGAAATAAAAAAAGAGAAAAAATCGATAATATGAAGAGAAAAATATACATTTTTATTTTATATAAAAACACCATTTTTCTAGAATTAAGATAGCAGACTGAAAAGTATACTAATATGTATGTTCCCCTGCTAAACATACTCACACATAAATTATATTGTACTATATATATATATATATATATATATATATATATATATATATATATATATATATATATATATATAATGTGTGTGTGTGTGTGTGTGTACGTATGTGTGTGTGTCTCTCTCTCTCTCGAGAGAGAGAGAGATGCCACTTCTGGGAGCCAGAGATGCGCACACTTTTACTCTCGTGGCTTTCTAGAAAAAAAAAAAAAAAAAAAAAAAAACCTCCTGCGATGTCCATGGCCAAAGGAAGAGCGAGAACAGGTTTAGCAGGAGAGTGAGACACAAAAGTGGGTTGCATGATTGTAGAATTTCTCTCTTCTCTTAATAGCCAGAATTCCATCTCTCCTTTAAAAAGAATTTCATCCCTCTTCCATTTAAAAAACCCATCCAAGATTGGAAGATGCAAAATATACCGGAAGATGTACTAGCAACTCTCTGGTAGACATTAGAGGTGCCTCACACTGAGGGACCTGGGGCAACCCGAACAAGATGTAAGGTCTGTAAGGTCTGTAAGGTCTCTCTCTCTCTCTCTCTCTCTCTCTCTCTCTCTCTCTCTCTCTCTGGGGGATTATCATCTATAAAATAAATGAACTCTCTCTCTCTTCTCTCTCCTCTCTCTCTCTCTCTCTCTCTCTCTCTCTCTCTGGGGGATTATCATCTACAAAATAAATGAACTCTAGTTTCTCTCTCTCTCTCTCTCTCTCTCTTCCCTTTAGAAAGGTTTCCATCTCTTCCCACATTATAAAAAAAAAAATCCCTCAGTGAATGATACTTGACCGACACAGAATTCCAGCCATTTCAATGTATGGTAGTAACCAATGCCTATTTTCAAATTACGTATCAAAAGCCATTGTAATTCTGCTAGCGATTAATACCTGTATTTACGTAACCTATCAAATAGCCAATTCCCTGGACCTAAATATCTTACGAAATATAATGGCCGACCTCTCAAAGAAATTGAGAACGCATAAACACGAGAGATAAAATTCCAAGCATTGTTTAACTCGATCAAAAAGGAACGGTGACATTTGGGAGGTTAAGTGAACGTACTTTTATGAAGGGGAGACTATGAATGGGAAAATGTCATTCAGAGTGCAAGAGACAACCAGATAGACAGACAGGCAGACAGACGGAATGACACGTAATCGTGAAGGTGTAAGTCAAAAGTATAAAGTCCATCCCAAGTTGCAAGACTCGGAAACATAAGATTGAATACGTAAAAAGAAAATTTAATTTCGTCCAAAAACACACGTTTTATGACATACAGGCCATCACAGGTGGTTGAATTCGTAAAAAAAGAAAATAAGATAAAACTTCATAAAAACAATTTTTATGACATGTAGGCCAGCAAACACATGTGCTGAATACATACAAAAAGAAGCTCCAAGAAGATCTAGACTAGTTTCATAGTACATAGAAGCTCTGACACATCAAATCAGATACATAATAGGATGTAGCTTTCAAAAGATATACGTATTATAGCCTCATGTTGGTAATTCAGCGTCGAAAGGTCCACAACAGCTCTCTCAAACCTTTTTAAACCATAAACCATAAGCCAATACCCAACCAAGTTTCACAACCACTGACTGACAGGCGAAGAATTAGATTGAAGCAGATGATCACGCCAAGGAAATTGAAGAAACTCTATCAGTGAATAAGAGTTCATTGACTTGTGAGGATCGTCGGCGCCTGGGAACTACTAACACAGTTTTCAAGACTCGAAAACCTCACGTATCAATTCAAAGTATCACGTATCAATCAACCTTGTAGACTTGAGTGGCAGTTACTGAAGATTCACACACCATTGTGGGTGGTTTCTGTAACAAAGCTCCGAGAATTTTGACATCTGTCGAGTTTTCCGAATCTCTCTCTCTCTCTCTCTCTCTCTCTCTCTCTCTCTCTCTCTGGTAAAAGACAATTAAGGTTTATTCGTCCTAAGGAGCGTTTGAAAAAATGTTGGAAATCTAGACCAATTTCACCATCTTTGGTGAGGCAAGTTAAAAACCTGGACAGAAAACGAGAGAGAGAGAGAGAGGGCGGGGGCCGGGGTTAAACTACAGGCACTCTCGGATCCTTGGTGGTAAACAGACATACAAAGACGTAAATAGAAACAAGCAAAATGACAATCTATTGTAAAGAAAGCGATACAGACATTAAAATACGCACCAGTCAGACAATCCGTCTTTCAAACAGACAGAGAAATGAGTGACAAGGTGAATCAAACAGCCAAAACAAACAGAAACCATAAGATGTTAGAAAGCTTTCAAAGAGCGTTTATCTCCAGTGCCAATAAAAGAAAAAGAAAAAACATCCGGGATCCGTATCCGGATTGCTTTCAAAATTTAGGCAACCTTTCACTGGTCCATGTCCTACCCCTGCACGAAATTTAATGGGCTTTTTAAGGTATCCGGACACAACGATTGACTAATACGAATGATAGACAGACGCATCCACTGTCTGATTTCGCAGGTGGGGGGCCAACAAAGCAAGGTATACCAGACAAACAGACAATAATAAAGACTATTTTCGACAGAGCTACAGACAGGCGGACAGACAATAGAGAAAAGGCTAATTTCGACTTGGGGTGGCACAGGCAGATAGACAGAGCAATAAAACATCGGAGAGAAGAAAGAGGAAATTAAACGTCACTTTCTTTACCTCACCTCCGGAACGTATTGACAATAAAGTAGGCTTTCCCACGCCGTCAACCACCACCATCTTGAATTCAAGATGGCGGTATGTCAACCGGTAAAGCCTCTACCGATCTCAATTAAGGAAGAGAGAGAGAGAGAGAGAGAGAGAGAGAGAGAGAGAGAGAGAGAGAGAGATAAGCCTCACGATTTATCTGTGCTGTGGTCTAAAATAAGAAAAAAAAATATGCATTTTATATTGATAAATAAAAAGAGAGATTCTTGACAAAAAGACCAGCGTTAAATAAAGCGAGAGAGAGAGAGAGAGAGAGAGAAGAGAGAGAGAGAGAGAGAGAATCTTTTTATTCACACAAGCTTGCTTAGAAAATTACAATTTACCACATCTAGATTATACACACATACAGATTTAATGCATTCTCCTACGAAGACTGAGAGAGAGAGAGAGAGAGAGAGAGAGAGAGATAGAGAGAGAGAGAGATAGAGAGAGAGAGAGATAGGTGGGGGAGGGGGAGTGGGTGATTGTAGGGCAAACATCCTTTTGACTCGGTAACCTACCTAATGAAGTTTAAAATCCCGTTACTAGTCACTCAGTAGCTCCTAGGGTCGTAGGGTTAACGGGCCGCTAATTCACAACCCCCCTGGGGAGATGTCACGCTTTCTAGTGGCTAAATTAATCATGGAGACCTTGCTTTGTATTAATCCTGCTATATTTACTGTTATTATCAATCTTTCTCCTTTCCTTCTCTAATGCTCTAGACATTATTACTATTCCCTTTGTTTGTCACAAATATGCTTGACGTATTATTATTATCATTTGGTCTTCATGCTATTTTCAACATATTATTATCACAATCATTGTTATTCCTAAAACCAGTTTATGCAGTTTTAATCATCTGCTATTTATATTGTTCTTTTATTTATTTTTTTATTCCAGCTTTCCATAGTTTTGAAAATTCTGTTTTACAACGAATCAACTGTCACTGTTACTCCTACGACAGATTTTCTCCACAATGATTGCTTTCGAACAATGAAACACACAGCAAACTCAACCCACATCCTTTATAATGATGATAAAGAAGAATAGAATAATAGAACAGAAGGAAGTTCTATAGAGTTTCTATTTATAGAGTAATGGAACAAAAAAGGTAATCCAGCGCTTGTGACCTACTGGTAGAAGGGTCTTGGCTCTCTCTCTCTCTCTCTCTTCTCTCTCTCTCTCTCTCTCTCTCTCTTCTCTCTCTCTCTCTCTCTTGAACGTTAGATGGATTAGAATCTATAAATTAGACTAATTTAACGAGACGAGAAGTTATTAATTTTGCCACTACTTTTGTGAAATCTAGTTAGTTATGGTATGTCTTTCTTCTGAATGAATATGAAAGTATGTATTCTTACCCACATACGTACATAATGAACATGACCTCGGTTTATCATTTCATATAATTCATTTGAGGTAATACTGTTTGTATAACTAAGACTTTCAGTGATATATATTTTTTTTTATATAAAAATATATTTTTATGTTTACTAAATAAGAGCTGGAAAATTCGATCGCGAGAAGGGACTTTCCAGGAAGTCTAGTTTCAGATCTAATGATGAACTGGAAGCAACTGGAAGGCAGCTATAATTTCTCATGTCCGCTTTACCCATCGGTAATTCCCATAGTGGAAGGGTTACTGTGGAGTGGGTTAGAGGCTGGGGTGTGGGAGGGGCCCGTTGGAGAGGAAGTTCTTTAGGTCCTTTATTCTCTCCTGAGAGAAGGATTGCTTTATGAACCTTCATTCTCTCACGGGAAGGAAGGATTGCCGAGGACTTCATATCCTCGACTACGAGTTCTGGCGACTCTGAAACTCTTGGCATAAAAATTTATGATATAAGAGGATCCCTGAACTGTTTTGTAGAATGCCGAACGTTTCTGCATCTTGCAATAAACCTTACTACCAGTCTGTGGAGCAAAGTGTTAAATTTGATGAGAATACAAAAATAAATTAATTTGTCTTTTATTTTCTGAAGAAAAAAAATTTCAAAGCTCATTTTGCGACCAGCGCCTCAATAGAGGCTCCACCAAGGATTCAAAATCGAAGTCTATTGTCACTGTGAGTCAGATTTCCCTGCGTAAACAGCCAGCAACAATAGATACAGAGCACTGAAAAAAAAGTCAGTCCATTCTATGAAAAAATAAATACATAGGTTTCACTGACATCAATCTATGTCACTTCTTCACCAGACTTAATGACCTCTATACAACGGTCTATTTCATTTCCGGTCAGACGCCATTTTTTTTTTTTTTTTTTTTTTTTGGCTACCTGGATCATTTTTTAAGTGAAACCTCGGGCGAAAGGGGCAATAGACAGACAGGGGATGAAAGTCGAGATACAAAACAGCATCAGATTATAAGTAGAAAGTCTCGCGAATTAAAAAAAAAAACTCATTAGCAACTTGTCTCAAACAAATCGCAAACTTTTTAAATACAAGTTGACGACTTACTGATAATTCTACCCGGTACTTCATACAATTATCCAGCATTGGCCGAAAGATTTACTCTTTATTTGCAATCGTTTACTTGTTGTCAATTTGTTCATGGGATGTATTCTACATATAACGAACTTATCGTCAACTTGTACATGACATGTATCCAACATGTCACGAACTTATCGTCAACTTGTTCATGACACGTATTCAACATGTTATCAACGTGTGTTTGCGACACATCCCCAGCAAAAATGCGCTCCTGTGACACCGCCCTTTTTCGTTCTTGTTACTAAACATAGACGGGGTCACTTGGCACCCCCTAATTTCGAGTCTTCAGGGAACAAAGGGCTTTATTTTTTGGGGTAATTATGTCATTAAAAGCCAAATATTCTCTAGCACTGGTTCACGTTGCGTTGGGGATATGTGGTAAACTGTGTTGTAACTGGATGTCTAGCTTTAACTCCATATATATATATATATATATATATATATATATATATATATTATATATATATATATATATATATATAGATATATATCTAAAATTTACCCTTTCTATGGACAGAAGAGCAACCTTGACAATTACCTAGAATTATCCGAGCATGAACATTGAGGAAACCCTTGATTTGGGACAACGCTAAAATACCGTAAGATCATTGGTGTGTGTTATGTCCTTCATATAAAAAAAACTGCGCTGGGGGGGAGGGCGGGGGGAGCTTCAGGGACAAAAGTAACCTTAAATTTCACGGCCGTAAATCATTATTCAAGTCGGGGTGTCTGAAAAATCATGCGTTTTACTGGTATGGGAAACTTCGTAAATATTTATATCAGATCGTAAGTAGTTACTACATAAATCTCTCTCTCTCTCTCTCTCTCAAACCTCTTTAGTCCACGAACTGTACGATAAAAAGAACTCAGTAGTACTAACCACATATAAAAGAGAATGGTGAAGACATTAGCCTGCATCACATATCTTGTCAAACCCAAAGCGCAGCTGTAACTTGAAAAACGAACCTCAGGTAACATATCTAAACGGCAATGCATTCATACCAGACCCTCAAAACAAGAGTTAGCAATAAACATAAACAAACCCATGAATAAACAACGAAAGACGGCATTGACAAACGCTCCAATTTAGGCGATGTCCCAAACAATAGGATGTTTACCGAAAGGAGGAGAGACTTCGATGGGAACAGATAACTTGAGTTCTTAGACGAGGCGGTGTTGGTCGTTCTGGAACAATGAAACGTTTTCTATTGTTCAGACAGAAAACTATAGCAATGGTGCAACGCGTCCTATTGAGCCAGAAGTCTGTTTGTTTATTTGTTTGTGTTTGTCGAGTTCAGACGTGTTTGTTTTGTTAAAAATTTGATTTTCATACAACTTTTTGTCCTCTTCAAACGCACGTTTATCTGCTATAGATTTAATTGTTATCAAAGAATTTCCGTTTCATTCAGTAAAATCTGTCACTCTGCTATGAAGAATTTATTGAATGGAATCAGAGTCCTACCCAAGAGAGAGAGAGAGAGAGAGAGAGAGAGAGAGAGAGAGAGAGAGAGAGTCAGTTCTGAAGGCACGAGACGTTATTGACTTCGGGGCTGTGTGTACGGAGACGTTATTTGTGAGGTGAAATAACGGGAGAGGAAATGTTATTGGGGCAACGCATCTCTAGAAGAAAAAGGTAGGTCTCTCTCTCTCTCTCTCTCTCTCTCTCTCTCTCTCTCTCTCTCTCTCTCTCTCTCTCTCTCTCTCTCTCTCTCCTGGGAGTATACATATCCATTTTTTTTATTTTCTAGAAATGTACATACCTTTATTTTCATATAACTAGTATTACATATATACATGCATATACATATACGTATAGGTATATGTATATGTGGTATACACACACACACGCACACGCAAACACCACACACTCATTATAATCATTAACATCAAAGTCGTTCCCAGAGCTCATTAGACGTTAATGAGAGGAAAGACTAACGGTTCGAATGCATCGTTAGACGGAGGGCAAAGAAAGTATTCACAAACGCACATACACACACACACACAAAAATTTGCTTTTTGTCTATATATATATTATATATATATATATATATATATATATATATATATATATATATAATTTAGATAAATATTACAAGGACTAATAAAACTCTGTATTGAGGTAGAATTAAAAACACTTAAACACGGAAAAACTCGCCCAATATAAAAGAACACAGATAAACTCTCAAATAAAAAAACTCACACAGTATTTAAAAAAACACCAGTAACCTCTCACAAAGAATTCACACTGAAAAAAACTCATTTAATAAAAAAAAACAGAAAAAACTCACTCAACAGACAAAAACACACATGAAAAACGTCACCAAACAGAAAATACCTACCCCACCCCCATAAAAAAAAAACTCACCCAACCAAAAGAAAAAAAAATTAAAAACTCACCCAACAGACAAACCCACATGAAAATACCTCACCCAACTAAAAAAAAAAAACTTATGCCAAAAAACCTACCCAACACAAAACACATGGAAAACTCACCCAACAAAAAACACATGGAAGATTCACCCAACAGAAAAATACCCTCCAAAAGACTCATCCAACAGAAAAAAATACTCTCTAAAAAAACTCACCCAATAGCCTGAGCTGGATAGCTCCACCCAACCAACAACACTGTGGCGACCGACGCCCACAACATCCTTTTGGGAGAGAGAGAGAAAAAAACACATGATTAGTTAACTGTATCAATCGACATTTGGTAAAATGTCCTGGAAAATACAGACTGCGTGAAAGGAATACCTGTGAAAGATTTTGTAAAAGAATGAAGCTTGATATGGAAAAGGAATATTACTGTAAATGATGGGAAAGGAATTTAACAATAAGTGATGGGAAAGGAATTTAACTGTAAATGATGGAAAAGGAATTGAACTATAAATGATGGGAAAGGAATTAAACTGTTAATGATGGGAAAGGAATTTAACAATAAGTGGTGGGAAAGGAATTTCACTGTAAATGATTGAAAAGGAATTGAACTATAAATGATGGGAAAGGAATTAAACTGTAAATGATGGGAAAGGAATTTAACAATAAATGATGGGAAAGGAATTTAACTTTAAATGATGGGAAAAAAATTTAACAATAAGTGATGGGAAAGGAATTTAACTGTAAATGATGGGACAGGAATTTAACTGTAAATGATGGGAAAGGAATTGAACTATAAATGATGGGAAATTAGTTTAACAATAAGTGATGGGAAAGGAATTTAGCTGAAAATAATGGGAAATGAATTTCACAATAAATGATGAGAAAGGAATTTATCTGTAAATGATGGTAGATTAATTTAACAATAAATGACGGGAAAGGAATTACACTGTAAATAGGTGAAAGGAACTGAACTATAAATGACGGAAAAGGGGTATAACGATAAATGATGTAAAAGGAAATGAATTATAATTAATGGCAAATGAATTTATCCGTAAATTATAGAACAGGAATTAAACAAAAATGGTGGAAATGGATTAAATTATTCATCAAGAAAGTGTTAGGTGGAGAATAGTTTGAAGAAAAACGAGGGAAAATATAAGTTAGGAATGACGGGCGAATCTTTTAAAACGATCAGATAATAAAAATAGATTAAAAACATAGACAAAATAGACACATGAACATAAATATAAATGATACAAATAACAGAAAAATTATTACCAGGCCCAAGGCTCAAGTTTCGCTAAATATATCAACCTTAGCAAAACTGACCATACTTAGAGAAGTAATTCACTCACAGTTCCATTACCACGAAGATGCTTTGTCATTATAAGCTGAAACAGGTCGAAATGAAAGTGTCATTGACTGAAAAAGGCAGACACTTTGACAGGGTTGGGTTCTGTCATGACCAATCATAAGAGAAACATTACTAAACTCGACATCGCGTCAGATTAAATTGGAAATGTGTCTCCAAGAACGAGATACTGGAAAATTGGATCTAAAATTGGACGTTGTGTAAGTTGTTATAGCTGTGTGAACTTTGGCTGAAAGAATTGAAAGGCTGGGCAACATTTCGTGGGGTTTGCCAATTGAAGAGACGTGATTAAATGTATTTTTATTGGACAGAACGAAATACTAGATTACTTATCTCTAAATTTGGTGATGGTGAAAAATAAGCAAGTAAGCAAACACACACGCCGTATATGCATATATAGAAAGAGAGAGAGAGAGAGAGAGAGAGAGAGAGAGAGAGAGATGTTGTGCTTGCGCGCGCACTTGTGTGTGCCACCTACACCTCCTAAACAAGTTTATGACCGCCTGCAATCTATTTCTTTCACGTTACTCCAGTCACCAGGACGAAGCTCCTCTCACACACGACAGGTACTACAGAGCACGAAAGTACACTTAATTACCGTTCCCTGTCTCGACGCCTAAAGGGCGTGATTACTAGACATTTTTCTTGACACAGTTGGCGAGAGAGAAACAAGAAGTTAAGTGACAGGTTACACAATGGCACATAATAGCGTGAATCAAGTGGTAACGAGGTATTGGACAATACAAGATTAAAAACAGCTTTTTGGGATTTAGTTACTAAGAGGAATTGAATATCGTTTTTGCTAGAGTGAAGGATGTACTGAGAATTCCTTTATCTCTCTCTCTCTCTCTCTCTCTCTCTCTCTCTCTCTCTCTCTCTGTATATGTATATATATATATACATATACATAGACAAAGAAAAGTCCTACGACCAAAATGAAGGGAAAAAGCTGAAATAGGCTTAGACTTCTACTCGATCATTTTGGAATTGAACTCGATCCTCTTGGACTTTAACTTGATCAAATTAAATTTTAACTCAATCATCTTGGACTTTAACTTGATCAAATTGAACTTTAACTCGATCATCTTGGAATTACGCTCGATCAATCTTGGACTTCAACTCAATCCTCTTGGACTTTAACTTAATCCCTCTGGACTTCAGCTCGATCAGTCTCGGACCTCACCAGGTATTTTGAACGAGGGCCAACTCCAATTGGTGGGTCTGACTGCCAATTATTGGGTGGAGTTCCTTCAGAAGAACTCAACTGCGTAAATAACTTTTTTTGTGGAATTTTACGCAATTTTCTGGACCCGAGTAAAAGGAGCGTTTTTATATTATTTTTTTCTTTATTTAGTAAAGGTTATGGTTAAGAGATGAATAGGGATATAAAACTTGTTTAGATACTTAACGAAAAAATTATAACCTCCTTATAAAATATATCGTTTAAATGGCTTTCGAAAAACCAATATGTAGTTAGGAAGATAATCAATATTCAAAATAATAGAAAAAGATACGAAATGGATATAAAATTTTGCGAAAATAATTAATGAAGATAAAAAGAGCAAAGTTATTGGTATGAAGTTTGAATAATACAAGCAATAAGAAATGGTTGTAAATGAGGTGGAAATAAAAAAAAGCATAGAAAAGCAACAATAGTAAAAAAAAAATCTTATGAACATAGAAATACAATAACTAGTCAATCTATAGCGTGAAACATTATATAAAATATATATCACTAAGCAAAATATCACATCTAAAGGTATCGAAAAAAAGAATAAAATAAAACAAATAAAAAATGCTAACCAAAATTCTTACGTAAATCAAACTTTATGCTCAACTCATTCCAAGGTTAAGGCGAAGTGCGTATGAGAAGGAAAAAGGAGATATTACGATTCCGGTGTTAAATCACGTAATCGCCGAACCGATTGTAATCAAATGCGTTTGTCACATCCGTTCCAGGAAAAAAAATGGGTCCAGCCCAAATTGCGTTCCACGTGTTCTGGAAAGAAGTGATTTCCAGTGGGAATACAAGATCCAGGCTTTATTTTCATGAGTACTTAACTGGAATTCATCCTGACTCACAGGGAGAGATCAAGTCTTCGTCACTGTCACATTTATTCGACTAGAATTCATACTGAGTCATACAGAACTCTTCAGAGAGAGAGAGAGAGAGACTTCGCTATTTTCATAAGTATCCGACTGGTATTCGTTCTGAGTCATAGAGCCCTCTAGACAGACAGAGAGAGAGAGAGAGAGAGAGAGAGAGAAATAGGTGCACTGTGTGCACGAGCATCAAATTCCGGTATTAAAAATAGATTCTAAAAGTAGTTTAATCTTTTACCAAAAATCTTAAAACCTTTTATATCATTTTCTTCTTATGCCATAACCATAAGAATTCCAGAACATGTCATGAAAACGAAATAGAGAATTACCGGAAAGAACAGAGGCGTAAAAGGAATGTCTTTTATCTAAAAAATACACCATAGATTTTTTTTCAACAATTAGACCCCATGAAAAAAATATGCCAAGCTTTGATAAAAAGAAAAAAAATACGCCTAATATTAGCATTATATGCTAAAGAGCTACAGAATTCCTATATCATATCTCCTGTTAATGACCTTACTTTTTTAATAGACAAAAAAAAAAGGGGGGTCACGCGAGGTCAGCAAATCGAAAAGATGAGGTTAAAGGTATGATTATCTCTTCTTGAGAATTGAATATCTCTCATTATATTCTTCGTTCACGGGTAGTTACCCCAAGTGAGATAATTCATCTTGATCTGCAAAAGTGAAACCCTATTTCGATCTAAAACCTTCGATTATCTTCAAAAAGATCATTCGTTCTCATTGAAGAAATTATTACGATACTGGTAAAGTATCGTAATTCTGTCTAATGTATCGTATGATATTCAATGTAAATAATTCTCTTGATAACAGCAAATATATAATCATTTCAAACCTAACAGGAAATTCTTTAAAATAATCTAAAGTGAAAGAATACTTCAACTACTATAACACCAAGCTCTAATCGTCTTCTCGGGTCTTATTGTCTCCCACTGCCTTACACCTGACTCCTAAGAAATTGTTTAAGAATTGCTTACAAGCATTGATTCTTATAATGAGGTTGCGAACCTTACACCTATAAATTAAGGTACTAATCAACTCGGGACTAAATATACGGTATTGCCTCATTAAAACAAAGTGACAAAGGGAAGCGAAGGTGAATGAAAAAAAAGCAAGGTCAAAATGGTAATATCTCTCTCTCTCTCTCTCTCTCTCTCTCTCTCTCTCTCTCTCTCTCTCTCTCTCTCATTAATATTACGGTATATCCTTTCCTCTCAGTCATTAGCAACATGAATCTTTCTCATTAAAAATGCGGAGATCATCTCCACTTCTAGTCTCTCTCTCGTTCTCATCCCCACTTCCTGTATCTCTCATTAACAAAATGAATCTCTCTCTCTCTTTCTAGTTAGTGACCTGGAACCGAATTCATCCTCTTTTTCACTAGAATTTTGCTTCTCTCTCTCTCTCTCTCTCTCTCTCTCTCTCTCTCTCTCTCTCTCTCTCTCTCTCCTGTCAGGCGGGAGTGAAAGGCCTGAGGATGACGTCATCCAAACCCAATACCCTTTTGGTGGCGAAGTGGTTTCAAAAGTGAGTTGGGCAAGTGTCTTTGCCGTCACTCTTCTAAAAGGTCTTGCTTTCGTGAAATCTATGATAATTTGATCTAGTAAGGCGCGAAAGTTAGGTAGGGGATTCAGAATAATGAAAACAGGGGGCTGGAGAAATTAACAAACGAATGACTAAATCAATAACCAATGATTCTCTCTCTCTCTCTCTCTCTCCTCACACAAAATAAAAATTAAAAAACAAACGGCAAGCGTCACCACTAACTCTATGTGGCTTTCTTTTTTAGGAAATCCAATAAGAGAAAGGGCAAAAGATCCATTAAAAATACCAACCCAAAACGCAAGTGGCAATACAAGACCGCAAACAAGGTCCCGGTGCAGACTAATATACAGCGCGGTTGCAAACTTTATGGAGTATTGTTCCCGACGGCCAAAAGCGCCATTTCATGGATTGTTTCAGAGATTATAGCTGCTTTGAGCGATGGAAGAAGAATAGAACAGACGATAAACCAACAGCGTTTGCCAGCAGAGACGGGGATTTCAAACGGAGACTGGGAAATGAAGGTGTAAGTTGGTTGGCTTAAGCTCATTGACCCTAGGCCTAAGCCAACTTTGTCCAAAGTGCAGGGAAGTGTACTTGGGTGTGAAATGGATTAAGAAGCTATGGTGTGGAGCTCTACTAGACCACGTCCAACTAACAGAGACTGCAAAAGGCCTGATATTGTATGAACTCAAGTAGAAACAAAACTGTTATTTGATTGGCTTAAGACTCTGGGTCCTAAGCCTATGCCATCTTTTATCAGCGTGTTGGCAAGTGTATTAAGGTGTAAACAGGATTAAGAAACATAATGAGGCGCTCTGGATCAGGCCCAACTAACAGAGACTGCGAGATCAAGCTTGCTATTAGATAAACTAGAGTAGAAAATACGAAAAACATTGGTTAAAAATTGGCTTATAATGTAGCTTCAGGGTCTAACTATCACCTATTGTCGATTGCATTGGACCAGTATGCTGCAGGTTTCGT